>NC_140279.1:1539157-1619766 GCF_964030765.1 Micromesistius poutassou
ACACAGACATACACACACACAGACACACACACGCACACACACGCACACACGCATGCATGAACACACACAGACATACACACACACACACACACACACACATACACACACACATGCATAAACACACACAGACATACACACACACAGACACACACACACACACACACACACATGCATAAACACACACAGACACACACACAGACACACACACACACACACACACACACACACACACACACACACACACACACACACATCTTAATGATAGGGTTCTTGCAAGGTTGAACATATTGTTGTCTTGCACATTATTTTCTCTGTCAAAATCTTTCAATAGCAGCTGAAATATTATAATCTGTCAACTGGGGATAGAAGTGTTTGTGAAATGACAGTGAGGAGGTGGCAGTGTGTATGAATACCAGTTACTGACGTCAGAACGCCACAGAATCTCAGCGTTCCTTCTTGGGCATATATATCTGCACATACGAACGAATGAAGCACCTTTTGAGAATAATCTGACAGGAACGGCCCCAAAGAGATGCAAGCTGACATGTGACTGGCATGAGAAATATTAATAAGCGAGAGAGAGAGAGCGAGAGAGAGAGAGAGAGAGAGAGAGAGAGAGAGAGGAGAGAGAGAGAGAGAGAGAGAGAGAGAGAATGAGAGACACAGAGTCAGAGAGAGAGAAAGAGAGAAGGACAGAGTCAGCGAGAGAGAGAGAGAGAGAGCGAGAGAGAGACGTCGTAGAGAGAGAGAGCGAGATTGAGAGAAAGAGAGAGAGAGACGGCGAGATAGACAGCGTGAGAGCAAGAGAGAGAGAATGAGTGAGACAGAGAGACAGGGGGAGAGAGAGAGAGAGAGAGAGAGAGAGAGAGAGAGAGAGAGAGAGAGGGAGAACAAGAGCGATAGTGGCATCTGACATTTGAGAGTGTGCGTGTGACGACTACGTAAGGCAACGCCCTCACGTTGAAGGTCCAACTCACAGGAGCTCTTCCTGAACACCGTGGAGCTCATGAACTTGAAGAAGCGGTCTGCGTAGAAGCCGGGCCGGTGCACCGACACCGTGTCCTGGGGGGGGGGGGAGGCATGAATAATACAGAATATAAAAATCAATGAGTAACACATGAGTAATAATACGATAGTAATACAATGAATGAATAATACAACTAAATAAATAATGGACATGAAATGATAATCCGTATTGTCCTCTTGTCCTGCTCCTCTGTGCTCTTTCGATCAAATCATGAGTTTCATGGACTGGTGACAGAAGTCCTCTCCGTGGTCCTATTGGTGAAGATGCATCTATCCATGCAGGCCACGCCCATTTCCCTCCACCAAGGCTCCCCCACCAATTGTATTTGTTTTAGTGGCAGCTGTATCATCTCCACAACTCTAGACGGTTTGTTCCTGAAAGCCTTTAGAACCTAACTTTATCTGGCCATTATAACTGAATGAGTAAGCAACGTGTCTCTCCTCCATAGGAACGTGAACAGTGGAGAGAGAGAGAGAGAGAGAGAGAGAGAGAGAGAGAGTTCAAACAGAGGTAGCCAGATGAAGACCAGTGGGGTGTATGGAAAAAATCTAAATAATCAACCCAGCGGAGGTGACCTACGGACAGACGGACAGACACAGAGACAGGTGCAGGAGCAGCCAGCCACACGCATCCCTTCATTATTCATGCCGCCCGGGTCCGGCCTAGACGCTGCTATCGCGGCGGCGACAGGACCACAGTCGAGGCTGGGATCAGACTGGGACTGGGATTGTGTGACGGGTGGGCGGGGCTTAGGGAGGGGGTCAACTCTACGAGCGTATACTGTATATATATATATATACTCTAAGTGTGCAGGGGAGTGAAATGAACGTGGAGGTGTGAATATACTGTCAGCACTTAAAAAGAAAAAAAACTGAATCCCAATGACGAATTTCTCTATTTTTAAAGGTGACATGTTATACCACCAGGTGTGAGTGTGATTCGCCGTCACAAGCCCTTTTGAAAATCTGCATCACAAGTGGGTGTGTCCACCTAGATGTATGATGAGAAACGTTTGCTACGGTCCACTGGGTAGGCTGGTGGACTGATCTATCCACCAGCACACATCTAGGTGGACACGCCCACTTGTGATGTCAGAAGAGGCAGATTTTCAAAACGGCTTGTGACGGCTAATCACACTCACACCGGGTGGTATAATATGTCACCTTTAATCTTAGCCAGTGACTCACAACCGTTTTAACAGCTTTTTCTCCATAACATATTTGCGCCGCGTGGCTGGGTGGATGGGGCTGGAGACATACTGCATGCTGGGAAGTGTCACATCACTTCTCAAACACGTGACAGAGCTCAGTGCCGGGAGCTTCGCTTATCAGCCAGGAACGTGACGCACATGACCCGCTACTGCCTCTTTAAATGTGTGTGCGTGTTTCTGTGTGTGTGGTGTGAAGCTACAATGAAAGCGGAGAGGAACAAGGAAGAGTGAGTAGGAGGAGATAGAGAAAGGGCATAGATAGTAATGCATAGAGAGAGAGAGAGAGAGAGAGAGAGAGAGAGAGAGAGAGAGAGGGAGAGAGAGAGGGAGAGAGAGAGAGAGTGACAAAATGACCCTATAAAAAAACTGCCTGCTGCTGATGTAGAGAGAAGATTTATCGAACCCGGAGGAGATAGGAGAAGAAAAAGAAGGAAACAAGAAAGGAAAATGAAAGAGAGAAAGCGTGGCTTCATGGAAACTGTGACACAGATGAACTGTGCGTGGACGTGCTGGAGTGGCGGCCCCGCTAAGCTGAAAGGTACACGGACAGGACAGACCCCCAGCGTTCACTGTGCTCCGAGGACAGCCATATCTCCACGACAAGGGGATTCAAAACCGTTCCCTTGAATCCACCGTCGTTGAGATCGGGCGACCGTCTCCGTGGCGACCGGAGAGAGAGAGAGACGAGGGTCGAGGGGGACGGACGACGTGTAAACACAACCCAAGACATCCACTCCGAGTGACACATCTGGACGGCGCAGCGAGCCAATGTTTAAACAGCCGCTCACACACACACACACACACACACACACACACACACACACACACACTCACCCCGTCGTGGACCAGAGCCTTCCATGTGTGCTCCAGTTTCTTGATTAGCCTGCAGCGGAGGAAGCAGAAGAGGAAGCGGTGTCAGCCGGTTTAGCGCGGCTTTGTGACGCTCCAGACTCTGAGGGCCATGGAGCCGTGGAGCCGGGGTCTGCAGCGTGTTTGCAGAGGGGACGATTCAATGAACTCTTTATATAAGCTGTCTGATCCCGATTAAGCCCCCCGCCCCCCCCGGAGATGTGCTTTCTCTCCATAACGTGGTTGTAAAGCGATTAGAACTGAAGTGATTGTATAGTTTCACAATACCGCATCACTTCAAAATAGGTTTCAAAATTGCCCTTGTAATTATTATTCTACGTATTGTTTGTTTTTTGTTCTGCGACGGTGTTTTTGGGATTGATGCACAATCTAAGAAGAAGAATCAAGACCTGCAATACACTTTTTTTTTCTCAACTCGCTTCGAATGGTTTCGCGGTAAAAATTGGCTTGGTTTGATGACATTTGGGACACCAGGAAGTCATGGCAACACCATGACGTCACGCCTCACCCACAATGCATCACGGGATCCCGTCCTCCCTCTCTCCGATCATCTATTCCCTATCTATACTTCAGGCTCAGTGATTGGCTGAGCGCTGTGGCGGCGGACGCTGTGGTTGGTCCGTGCCCCCCCCCCTAGGGTCTCACCTGTAGGACTGCAGGATGTCGATGATCCCGATGTAGAGCAGGAGCCGCTCCCCTTTGCCGTTGACCGCTGGGATCCCCCCCATCCTAACCACAGAGCAGAGGTAATGGGGAGTTATGGGCGGTAATGAGCGGAGATGATGAGGTATTATGAATTATGAAAAAGGATTATTTGAAGACATGCACCGATTCCTCTGATTGTTAATCTATTTTAAGAGTAATGTAGAAACAACCACGTTACCCGCCCGAAAACAAGTCATGCAAAGAGCTTATCAAACAGCGTTGATTTGTTTTATGCTTTTATTAGACTGGAGACTTAAGGATTTGCTTTCCCTTTTTACAAATTGAGGCACAGACAGTGAGTGATTTATGAATTATGTTTATCTTTACTAAAACATACTTTAACTGGGGTAGAAGAGGGAACATTAATAAATCATATTTATTTCCTTCCCCATCTGTTCTGGTGTTTCCAATACGGAGTCACTAGAATTCCTGAGGCAGCTCTTTGGCTGCCGAGGGCATCTCAAAAACATGTGTGATGCTTTTTGAAAACGGCGACATTTTGCTCAGATGGAAAGTCTTACGTTGTTATTGCTTGCGAGCATAAATGCCTGCCTGCAGTGTCTGTTGTGGTCGGATCAACAGCAGACTATTACCCCGAGTTCACCGCACACTCTTACCGGGGTTCAACAGAAAGGGGAGACGGACAGTAAAATCATGTTGGCTTCCAGTGTCACTTTCAGTTCATGTCACTTTCAGTTCATGTCACTTTCAGTTATTTTTAACCGAGATAGTGTTGCACAGAGATGTCTGTCAGAGGGCCACAGAGTTTATCGTGCGCTTATTTGTTTGACGACTTTATGAAACATATGAGTAACAAAAGCCTTAAAAAGCCCCCCCCAAAAAAAACAACGCACGTTTCAGTGTGAGGGCCGGTTCAGACGGCTGGTATGACTCAGCGGCCCTGAGGGGCGAACACTGAGCCCCGGGGAGGGGGGGGGGGGGGGGGGGGGGGGGGGTGGGACGTACGTGTCGTCGGTGTCGATGGACTCCCCGCGGGCCGCGCCCCCCTGGATGGACTCCATGGCGGTGGAGTAGAGGGCCTTCTGCTGGGCCATGGGCCTCTTCTGGTCGCTGTCCCCCTGGGAGCCCTCCATCTGCCGCTCCCGCTCCGCCTGGTCCATGTTGTGGACCCCCAGCAGCAGGCTGTAGTCCATGATCTTGAAGCTCTCCAGGACCTGCAGCGCATCAATTCAATTCAATTCAATTCAATTCAATTCAATTCAATTCTCGAAGGGCTTAACAGGCCATATGTTTATGACACCCCCCCCTGACCCTAGCCCCCCAGAGGTTAAAAATACAACTCCCTTAATTAACAAGAAGTCTTGAGTAGGAACGCAGCGCGGAGGATCCCTCCTTCCAGGGGTGATCAGGAGTGCAATGGGTGCCATGATTGACATACATACCAACATACAGGCACCCAGGCAAACACTTCATCATAAACACATCACGTCCGACGACACACGGGCACACCTGGGTTGGCTGAGGAACTGGATGGATGATGGACTGTACGGCGGATTACGCAGAGCGGATGAAGGGATGGCACGAGGTGATGGATGCGGGGAACGCTTTGACCGACTTCACCTTGCAGTGTAGAGGCATCAAACTACTTTTAAAAAGCTCCCTATACGACCAAAAGAAAGATTCAGACCTGCGAGAATCTGTTTCCATTGCTTTACGTAGTCGCACATGATATGCATAAACACCAGTGTTCAGGCGTGGTCAAATGGTGTGTGTGTGTGTGTGTGTGTGTGTGTGTGTGTGTGTCTGTGTGTCTGTGTGTGTGTGTGTGTGTGTGTGTGTGTGTCTAAAGATGCAACAACGCACGTGTTTACATGTCCCCCTATGACATGCGATGCAATGATTGGTTCGACAAGGAAAGGCCTTCAAACACCAGTTTTCACTGCCGGTTCGTAAAAGACGGAGTCAATTATAGGGCGGTGGGGGTGTTGCGGACGCACCAAACCATCCTATAAAATTCCCGGCCTTGCCTTTGCTCAAGAGCCCTGGATGTGTTGCTCCCAGCTCTCCCAACCCGGGTCTATTTATAGTTTACTCAACGCTCAGCCCCTGCAGGGAGCTGCACTTCAATCATTGGTTTGCAGAGAGAAATAGAGAGAGCTGTTGACACAGCTGATCCACCAGGACGTCTGTCATTTCCTCCATAAACACACATGAACAAGCATGGGATATCAGGCGGGCAAACACACACACACACACACACACACATACACACACCACAGCTCCACCCAATCACACACACACGCACACGCACGCACGCACACACACACACACGCACACACACACACACAATCACACACACATGCACGCACCTACAGGCGCACACCAACACCACCCCACCCACTCCCAATGACCTCTCCCCCACCTCCATCCTCCTCCTCCACCTCCACCGCCCCCCTCACCAGACAGTCCCTCTGCAGGGTCTTGACCAGGGCGCTGTAGGTGTCCTGGTCCAGCATCAGGCCCTCCTCCAGGTTCTGCATGAAGTCCAGGTCCTTGAAGGTGGGCCGGGCCTTCTCCCGCTCCTTCTTGGACGCCCGGCGCTTGTAGGTGGAGCCCTTCAGGTCGTACTTGAGGTGCATGCGCACCACCCGCGGCAGCACGTTGTTCATCACCACCACGCGGATGTTCTTGCCCCCCGACTGGACGCAGTAGAGGCCGAAGAACTTGGGCAGCAGGGTGCGCGGGTTCTGGTTCAGGTTCTGGCGTCGCGCAGACCGGCAGGGACAGAGAGAGAGAGAGAGAGAGAGAGAGAGAGAGAGAGAGAGAGAGAGAGTGTGAGAGAGAGAGAGAGAGAGAGAGAGAGAGAGAGAGAGACAGAGAGAGAGAGAGAGAGAGAGAGAGAGAGAGAGAGGAGGTAGGAGGGTGAGTTACATCGGTAATGTCACATCTCGCCCACTTCGTTTATTATTTCACTCACGGTCCTTATGTTTCCCTGATTGTGCTCACTCACCTTACCGGTTTCCCCTATCCCTCATCAACATCCCGCTCCTAGTGTTTTACGTCAGCGTGTTCCCCCGTCACTCTTTGCCAGTTAGTCTTTGTATCAGCATTTTCCGAGTGATATTTACGGTTCCCGGCTTTTCTGATTCCTGCCCGTTTACTCCCGACCACGTCTTTGCCTTCTCCCTGCCGGATTGATGGCCGGATGCCCAACTGATTACCCATGTACCGACCCACTACGCCTTGGTCTTCTCCCTGCCGGATTGTTTGCCTGGATCGTCAACTGATTTCCTGTGTGCCGCCCTATCTGCTGGTCAAGACCATTCTTTCTACCCAGACTATTGCCTCCTGAGTCGTGCTATTGAGACATATTTCCCCTGTTGCTCACCCAGCCGTTACAGGCATGTATTTTGGGGATCCTTGAGTTTTCAGTTCAGTATAAGCACGTCTCTGCTGTGCAGAGTGCTTTTAGTGTGCTTTAATTGGTGAAATTCCTCTAGTACAAGGGGTCCCTTCAAAAATTAGAGTTTGTTGGTCACAAACTGCGACTGTCAACACGGCAGCTACTCCAAATAGTGTGAGTGGGGACTGGTAAGCTAGGTCAAGTACAGCTGGTCTTCCAGGGAATTATTTACTCACTACACACACAAACCAGCCACGCAAGCAGCCACCCAGACTGTGTAATAGCGGACCCAAACCCAAAAAGCGAGTGACACATCTCTCCATTCAGTATGCACTCTATCAAAGGGGGCTCTCCCCGCATCTCTCGGCTAAATATTGCCCAGTCAATCCAGACAAATGAGGTCAGTCGGGCGGGGCACACAGTGAAGGAGAGGAAAAAACGAGAAAGAAGGACCTGCGTTGACCTTGGGATCTGTGCCAGCGTGGCCCCATTAGTGAGATGAGGGATAGGAGATGAGACACTGCTGGTTCCCGCTGAGATACAGCAGAGCTGGCAGGTGTAATATACTACACAGAGGAGGGGAAGAGAGGGGCGAGCTGGACAGATCGGAAAATATAAAAAGGTAAGGTCGGAACTAAGACAAAAAGACAAAAATGGCTATTGGCTTGTACTTTACTGGATGAGTGTCAGGGTTGGATAGAGAGATAGAGAGCGCGGTAGGCAGGAGGAAAGTGAGAGAGGGCGAGAGAGGAAGAGAGAGAATGTGTGCAAGACACAAAAATAGATGATATAGAGAGAGCGAGACAGAGAAAAAGAGAGAGAGAGGGATGAGGGCGAGGGGGAAGAAAGAAAGAGGGAGTCAGTGAGTGAGGGAGAGAGCATGACAGAGGAACAATGTGTGCAAGACAGACCGGAAGGAAGAGGAAAAGAGAGATGGAGATGGAGAGAGGGAGAGAGAAGCACCAGCCTTCAGCCACACATGACATCCGTACGCCCGTGAGGAGAGGGCCACCGCTGCCATGACAAGTAAACATGTCAAACACAGGGGCATTGTGGGTAAGACGTAGGAACAACAGACAACAGAGTGGTTGCCGTTGTTGGCCGTGGAGACTGGGAAAGACAGCCAGGATGGGCACCAATACTAAAAGTACAGTTGTTCCGATACCGATACCAGTATTGGAAATTGCTCTGATACTGCCTAAAATACGGTATCGGGTATCGGCGAGTACGCAAGTCTTTGCACCGATCAGTGTTATGCTGCGTTTGTTAACAGTCGGAGGTGGAAAGTCAGAACGCGCCATCTCCGACCTACCTGCGTTTGAGCCTACCAAGTCGGAAAAACATGGATGCTCACGCTTAACTAGAATAATACAAATGTATCATTCTAATTATAGATTATAAATGTAAATGATCTACTTCTGAAAAAACAAAACGCGACAGTTAGTGAACCGACTATACAGTACATTGCTGTCACCGTAAGAGAACCCTTCAACAATAACTAAAGTGCTATTAGTAGTTACAGCACTAGACGCTGTATCAGTATATACTCGGTATCGGCCAATACTCAAATGCAGGAATCGGTATCGGGAAGTAAAAAATGGTATCAGAACATCTCTAACTAAAAGAGAGGGGCCGATGTGAGAGAGGGGACGGGGACGGGGGGGGGGGGGAGGGAGGGGGGGATAGGGGAGGACGGGGGAGGATGTGGCTATTATATCTCTGTGTTCCTCAGGCTGGCCGCGGCCCCTTGACCCAGTCAGCTGTGGCTGACAGGTGTAGCTGTTCCACTGACTTCAGTCTGCTGCCACTGGGAGTGATACCCAGGGATACGTTAACTAACCCTTACTCAAGATTCAAGATTCAAGATTACTCCATTGTCCCACAAAGTGGAAAATGTGGTTTCGGCTTTCGCTCTCGCTCTGTGAAAAGCAAAACATCCCAGATAAATGTACGCACTATGCACTTATTGTATGTTGTACGTCCTGGCACTTAAAAATAGTACTTTGTGTAGCATCTTATCCTAGCTATCCTTGTTGTATACAGGTAATGGGTTAACCTAACAATTGTTAGTGCATGGCCCTTGGTTCTATGAACATCCTTACTGTACCGACAGCGATATATTGTTTCTCTTTCTTCTGACAAATGTACTAATTGTAAGTCGCTTTGGATAAAAGCGTTTGCTAAATGCCCTGAATGTTAATGGAAATATAAAATACAATACATCCAGCTATGTTCCTAAAAGCAACTATGATGAGAGGGCGGACATTGAGGCTATTCAGCTTCCTAAATAATAGGTGCAGCTGTACTGTATTAAATGGTTTCTCTGTACCTCTGAAAGGGACAATTGTAGTCAAAGCCACTGGACAGTAGATGTTATTATCCTTATGGCATGCTATTTTGGGAGCAGGAATATGAATTTTAACAGGTGGAAAGAACCTGGAAAAGCTTAGTATGCCATTTTATCCTCATGTGTCTAGCTCATGCCAACACCAAGGAATATATGCATACGTACAAATACATATGGACACACACAGCAGTGTGAGATGCTGTTGTTGCAATGTCGGCAGGCGACCTGGAGTCACCTTGGCTAAAATTGTCCACTGCGCAAAGACCATGGTATTAAAAATACCATGGCGCTATAGATTATCTGTGTCTGCCGGTCCTGTCTGTCTGCAGGTATGACAGCCCTGGTCTCCATTAGCCTGCTGGTCTCCACCGGGCCTCTGCCTCGGGCCGGACCCTCTCCCGGCGAGTCAGCCTCTCTCTCTCGCTTTCACTAAAAAGGTAGAGTTGTTCCAATACCGATGAGTGTAGTCTATAACATGACTCGAGCTCATTTACGACACAGCCAAAGAACATCACAAACCCAACGGTGTTATGCTGCGTTCGTTAGCGGTCAGAGTTGGAAAGTCGGAATGGGAAACGCGTCATCTCCAACCTATCGGAACGTGAAAACACTGGCGAGAAAGAGAGGGGGAAATGTGTTAATGTGTGGTGACTTCCTGTGCTTTTAGCCCCCCCCCCGCTGTGATTTCCATGAATGGTAAAATGACCGCTCTGTGCTCTGCGCGGCCGACCAGAAGTGAACCCACAACACTGCGAGTTCCTGGGCGCTTCGAACCGGAGAGACTAGAAAGAACGACATGGACTTACATGGAGCGTCTGCTGTGAGTGAGACCGTCATCCCCCAGAGAGGGTGGGTGAGGCCAGGGTCTCTGTGGACGTCGTGCTCTGTTGGGCATATCAACCTCCCTGTACATCCGGCCACATGGAACTCTCTGACCGGGGCTGAGACTCAGGCTTCAGACCTTATAAATAGAGACTTGACCCCTGACACCCACGGCTGGGGCTTTATTTGGTACCGAAGTTCACATGCGGAGGAAGAGGTCTCTGGTTGAATCAGAATATCTGAGATGTGATCATCCGAACAATCTCCCAAGAAAACATCGGATTCGGGGAGTTGAGGTTAAAGTATGAGTAAGGCGTGTGGGAACACCGAAACGCACTGAATGGGTTTATCTGTGTGTGTTTTTGCATGTGTGTTTATAAGTGTGTTTGTGTGTGTCTTTGTGTGTGTGTTTGTGTGTGTGTTTGCGTGTGTGTGTGTGTGTGTGGGTTTAGCTGTGTACATGAGTTCACTCTTTCATGGTATGCTTTATCTGGTATCTAACTGGGTGCTGCCCGGGGCTTTAACAAAACATTTTACTTTGTGTGTGAGTGTGTATGTGTGTGTACATGTTTGTGTGAGAGTGTGTTTGTGCATGCGTATGTGCGTGCGTGCTTGCTTTCTTGCGTGAGTGATTGTGTGTGTGCGTGCGTGTGTCGCACATGTGCTTGTGTGGGTGCGTGTCTGTTTGCTTGCGTGCATGCGTCACACGTGTGCTTGCGTGCTTATGTGCGCTCGCGTGCGCGCGCGCGTGTGTGTGCATTGCATGTGTGTGTGCATTGCATGCGTGTGCGTGAGCGCTCACCATGTAGTATCCGGGCAGCAGCTTCTGCAGGAACTCGGCCTCCTTGTGCATGACCGTCTTGATGATGAACTCGTCGTCTTTGGTCAGGTAGAACACGGAGCCGCTGGCCCCCGGGTTGGACAGCTCGATCAGGGACTCGTTACACAGCGAGTACTGCACGCACACACACACAAATGCACATGCACACACACACACGCACGCACACACGCACGCAGGCACGCACACAAATGCACGCACGCACGCACGCACACACACACACACACACACACACACACACACACACACACACACACATGCACGCACGCAGGCACACACACATACGCACACGCCATACGCACACAGACACAGAAACGACAGTCAGGACTCAAGGCGTCAACAAACGTTATCATCAGTTAACACAACAGTCACTGTCAGTGTCAGTGAGACAGCAGTACTCCCAATGCGACATAAAAAGTTCATGTTTTCTGCACACGCTCACAAAGCGAAACAGATCACCGTCGTAGGGCCCCCATAGAGAGCACACAAGAGAGTGGGGCGAATCCTCATTAGATCCGTATTAAGATATCTCTGGTGTTGTAATGAGATGCTTTCACTAACCCATCAAACGCATGCTGAGACACACACAGACAACCGCACACACACACACACACACACACACACACACACACACACATATAGAGGTGCACACACATTCCTGCACACACACAGAACAGACCCACACATTCGCTCTCACTCCTTCTCACTCGTGAATGGTTCCTCTCACACCTGTGACACACGTGTCCTTAAGACAGCAGCACCCAGACGGACAGACATTAGACACTTCTAGACTACCCCAAGACAGGAAGCCCTTGTAACCCTTTGAGTAAAGCTACAAAGAGAGCATGACAGCTGTATGTTAACCACCATCAAACCACAGGAAAACCCCCCCATGTCTGTCCTCCTGGCTAAATGCGGTTAGAGCCAGCCCTGCGTCGTGGTTCACATGATCCGGGGATACTGTGTGTTCATGGGTGAAGGTGACCGGGCGATGGGGGAGAGAGGTTGGCCCCTAGAGGGACGGGGCCCCGGGGGCCATATTAACCGAGGGGTAATGCATCGCAAGGGAAAGAGGACAAACGCCCATGTAGGCCACGCTAAGCATGACTAAGCTTTTGCATGTGTTTGTGAGAGGATGTATGTGCATCGGTGTGTATGTTTGGTGGGTATGTGTGCCTCCACGTGTGTGTGTGTGTGTGTGTGTGTGTGTGTGTGTGCATGTGCATCCACGTGTTCTGCCAGACTGCTATAGGCAAAACAGTGACTCATACGACCCGACGCTCCTCTGTGCTAATGTGGACTGACAAGCTACAGACCCCCCTCCCCCTCCTCGCCTTTTTCCCCAGCATCCCCCCCCTCTCGGCGAAGCCCTCTCCATCTCTCTGCGTCTGCTTCCCTCCTCTCCCGGCTCTCTCTCTCCTCCGGTCCAAACACCGTGAGCCTCCAGTTTTTAATCCCATTTTCCTTTGTCCCTGTTGTTCTCCATTAATCAATGCTTCGGACCACTTCACTCTCACCGCTGTAATCGCTGACCTTCACCGCACCGCCTACCGCTTGTTTTCCCAGACTCTGTCTCTCCTGCTTCTCTGTTTACATGAACCCCCATCACCCCTACTCCTCCTCCACTACCACCCCCAACACCACCACCATCACCACCACCCCCATCACCCCTACTCCTCCTCCGCTACCACCCCCAACACCACCACCATCACCACCACTACCACCATCACCCCTACACCTCCACCGCTACCATCACCAACAACACCACCACCAACACCACCATCACCACCCCGAACACCACCACCACCAATAACACCACCACAACCACCAACACCAACAACAACCACAACAACACCACCACCACCACCACCACTACTCCAGCAGATAAAGACCCTGAACCCTGGCCTGTCTCTCTGGTTTCTCGGCGGTCCCTCCTTAAGTCTTACCAGGTAGTCGTCCGGCCGGATGCCAAACAGTTCTCTGAAGTAGCGGAAGGCCACGGGAGCGTAGGTCTTGAAGCGGAAGTCTGGGAAGTGGTGTGCCGGGGTGAGGTTGCTGCCTTCGCTGCAGGGCGAGACAAACAGAGCTTGTGTTGACGGCGTGGAAGGATGAGGGCGGAGGCTTTAGCTTTCCTCACTGATGACGCCGTACTAAGGGCGGTGTGTGGCTCAGGAGGTAGAGCGGGTTGGCTGGATGACCGGAAGGATGCTGGTTCCATCCCGGGCTCCTGTTAGCTCCTGTTGTTGAGTGTCGAGGTGTCCCCGAGCAAGACACCTCACCCTAACCGCTCCCGACCAGCTGGCTGCCGCCTCGCATGGCTGCCTCCACCGTCGGTGTGAGAATGTGTGCATGAATGGGTGAATGTGAGGCAATATTGTTAAGCGCTTTGAGTGGCCACTGGTTTGAAAAGCACTGTATATATGCATTCCATTTACCATTTAACGTTTGGTCTGTTCCGTTGAGGAAAGTCATTGGGTTTCAGTTTTATCAACCACTTAGCAACTATACTTTGTTAGACTTTTTTTTTTTTTGTTGGACCTTTTCCTCCTTCTCATTATATTGAAACCTCCGGGTAATAGCTGTGCAATGTTCAGGCCTGGGAACTACAGGATGAGTTCCCACAGAAATGTCAGCCCTGTTTTAATAACACTTCACATTGCAATGAAACCGGCTGACGAATGCCTTGCATCATACGCTTAATGAGGAATGTCTGACCCAGCACTGGATAACAAAATACCGGTGCATAACTTGCATTGAATTGAGTCACTGTGAATTGAGTCACTGTTGTCAAGCTGACAAAAGTATGTATTTCAGAGGGCCACCCATGCACTGTTCACTAACAGTTCAGCTAGACAGGACCTCCTGAAAGAATAATGATATACTTTTTTGATATCTTGTAGAGGATGATTTATATTGCGATATATACATAGATGTATTGTTTCTCCTCTTCTAACAAAGGTACTTATTGTAAATCGCTTTGGATGCTGTAAATGTAAATGTCAATTGTAATGATACCTGGGAAAGAAGATGCTCTCCACGACGTAGAAGTCCTGCATCAACACGTCCCTCTCGGGCTTGGAGCTCAGGTTGCCCACGGTGTAGTTGATGCCCAGCATGATGGCCCCTTTCAGGGCAGACGACGTGGTCTGATGGGTGGATCGGGAGAGATGGAGGCAGAGAATCAGTGTCTCTCCAATTTACCCCAAGAAGGGTTTCACCCCTTCTGGCCGTCATACAGTTCCCAGTTCCTAGTGTAGAGCCCTATGAAATCTGTTATTTTTTTCCAAATTCCAAATTTAATTCTTTCCAAAATTCTTATCTGCTAACTTGATCTGCAGAAAGACTTTTGTGAATTAACAAAACGTCAACAAATGAAATGAAGATATAACAGTACATTTTTAATGATGCACACAGCATTGCACTATGTTCAGCAGCGGAGTATGAACTTGTGAGAGTTTCTTTGCGTATTGACTTGGCTCTTTTGAACGACGATGGGACAGAAACAAACGATCACTAATGAAGCTTGTTTGCTCGTGGGTCACTCAATGCAGCAGTAATCTCCCCGTCTCTCTTTAAGGACTGCTCAGGCTGTTGCAGTCAAACAGGGGTCGATGGAGCGTGACCTGAGAGCCGCCCCCAGCCGGCCTCACCTTCTTGTAGGTGGTCTCCCCCGACGCGTCCACCCCTCTGTGGCCCATCTTCTTCCCCTGGCCGACCTGACCCGAGGAGGATGGCATCTGGGGCGAGAGACAGAGAGAATGAGAGTGAGAGAGAGAGAGAGAGAGAGAGAGAGAGAGAGAAAGAGAGAGAGGGTATACGGACAGAGGCGTTGGGTTTAAGGGGAAAAGAGACAGAAAGAGGGAAACAAAATTCAAAATAGCAGATATGAGTCAGGGTTTTACGTTACATCGACTACTGAAAAAGGATGGGAGAACACGCTGCACAGCGTTGACCGAGAAAGGAACAAACAACAACAACAACAACAACAACAACAACAACACGACAGCAACGAGAGCAGCAGCATCAGTTCATTGTGTCTTAAGGATGAAACGATGGGGCGAAGCACCACACCAGAGAACGGACGGGGGAATTCCCTTTGATATTCTGTCCCTCACTTTAATGACAGAAACAGGTGCATAGCGGAGAGCGAAAAGCACCTACGTGAGCCTCACTAGCACATCCACTCTGCATTGATACCGTGGCTATTATACCAGCAGACCAAAAGCTAAATGTGGTATTATTAAGAATGAGCTGGTTTAATACAATTTTGGGCGGCATGTGGCGGTAGAGCAGGTTGGCTGGTAACTGGAAAGTCGCTAGTTCGATCCCCGGCTTCACCTAGCTGTGTGTCCAGGTGTCCATGAGTGTGTGAACGTGTGCATGACGGTGTGTGAACGTGTGCATGAATGGGTGAATGTGAGGCAATACTGTAAAGTGCTTTGAGTGGCCACTGTTTAGAAAAGCACTATTTAAATGCAGTCCATTTACCATTTAATTCCATACAATTTACTGATGCAACAACAATGTCAAGCTTGGCTGTTCTAAAGAGATGGTTTAATCTCGACGAGTAAAAATGACACTGCAGTTTAAGGTTTCAAACTGTCGCCAGCCCCCTGCGGTCTGAACGCTTCTGAGCACATATTCCAGAGGGGGTCTGATCAGCCTGAAGCATCAGATGTGTCTGTGTACGGTTTCCCTGACAGAAGAACCAGGGCAGCCTTTATACATGGTTTGTTTAGACTAGAGAGACAGAAAGCAGCTGTTAGCGAATAGCGTTCTAAGTGTGGATGGGGGTCAGTTTGAGTGTGTGGTTGTAACGACATGGATAAGAAAAGGGCTGAGGGGACAGAGAGGTCTGGATCAGAGAGAGAGGAAGGAGTGAGGAGATAGCAAGGGACAAGTGAGGGCAATGTGGATCAGATATAGAGAGGTGTGAATAAGAGAGAGAGGTGGATCAGAGAGAGAGAGAGAGAGAGAGAGAGAGAGAGAGAGAGAGAGAGAGAGAGAGAGAGAGAGAGAGAGAGAGAGAGCGAGAGAGAGAGAGTGAGGTGGGGATCAGAGAGAGAGGCGGATCAGAGAGATAGAGAGAGCGAGAGAGAGAGAGGAGAGACAAAGGGACAAGTGAGGGCGATGTGGAGAGAGTGGGAGGGAGAGCTGGGAAGAGAGGGTGAGCAGAATCAGAAATCAGAAAAGGAGGAGTGGATAAGTGATTGCAGAGTCTGCCTTACCTCTGTGATGAAGGCCTTCTTGGCTGCATCTGTGGAATCAGAGAGAGCGAGAGAGAAAGAGAGAGAAAGAGAGAGAGAGAGAGAGAGAGAGAGATGACTGTTAGTGTGAAGTGAAGAGGCTTTATTTCTTAGCATCCAAAGCAGTGACTATGACTCTGAAAAGGCAGGCAGAACGGTACAATATCTTGTAAAAACAACAGTTAAATTGCAATGCTACCAGGTCAAATCCATGGTTAGGCCAATATTTTTTTATTTCACAATGTTAACAAATGCAAAAACTGTTGATCCCCAAGACAAGCCTATAAGGCTATAAGGATTACTAAAATGGCCAAGCACCGCAGTTCAGCAATCTTTAGCCACATAGGCTTCATCAGACAGCCGGATGTAGAACCAACTGAACTTACTGTCTGCCTCCAGCTGGTATATAAACCTGTTTATGGTTCTCCACAAACACAATGTCAGCTTTAAATAAAGAGGTAAAAATAGAACAGAGCTAAATCAAGAACCAAATAAATGAACCGATTGCTTTCGACACTCACCACAACATGAGGAAATTGTGTTTTGACTGACCAAAGCGAACCGGCATTTTCAACCCTAAATACAACAACAACAGCAGTCAGTAGAACAGTCTGTCCTGGAGCCTGGACTACATGTCTCAGCTGTGTGAGCTTGATCTTTAGCCCAATACGGCCACGCTAACGATTACCAAAAGCAATCAGCGTGCCGCACATTGAGCCCCGAAATAGAACCATAATTATAGCCTCGTGAGGCTCAGCGTAAAGATGAAGCGGGGAAGCAAGGAGTGCCATTTGAAGAGAAGGCAGGATTATTCATCCCCACTCGGTAGAGTGTGCCTGTGTGCGTTTGAGTGTGTGTGTGTGTGTGTGCTTGCGTACACTACACGTCTGTGTGTGTGTGTATGTGTGTGTGTGTGTGTGTGTGCCAAAAGGGTCGGTGGGTTATCTCTGTCCCCCTCCGTCTCCCAGATGGCCCGAATGTGAGCAGACACACTGAAGAGATGGATAGCAGCGTCGAGAACAACAGACCCTGACTGGGAAACAGGGAGAACAGTGCGTGCTGTTTCCTCCACGTAGGGCGGAGCTCTGACTGTTCCGTGTGTAATACCACTTGTCGTTTCGCCCAAGATTTTATGAGGCACATAACGCAAGGTCCCCCATCCGAATAAGGGAAGAGATCTTGTTGCGTGTTGAGCTCAACTTTAGCTTTAGCTTTAATAACGTATAAATCAAAAACTAAAATGAGACGCCACCGCTGATCTGTCTTATCGTTTTGGAGGTGCATGAACGACACCCTTCTTGGGATCACACTGCCAACACCACAGGGGTTGGGTACACGTGCCTTTGAGCAGGGAGGCAAACCTTCCGACGTCGAGAGCCGCAAGACAAGGCAGGACAGTCAACTCCAGCGTGGCAGGGAGACACAATGGAGTGGGGGAAGTGGGACTTTGCACGCAGGACCTAAGCACAGTTTTCCACACTACAACTCATATCCGTACTGACTACTACACTCCCCCGCCCCGTGTCTCAACAGCCTGGGCAGGAATGACTCAACGACACAACACTGGTGTCATTAAGGATGTGGAGGTTCCTCAGTCGGCTCCAAGTCCCATTCCTCCTTGAAGCACAGTGTTGTCTCACCACCACACCCTCCCCTGTCACTGCCTCTTTTTCCTTGCACAGCGCTCTCTCTCTCTCTCTCTCTCTCTCTCTCTCTCTCTCTCTCTCTCTCTCTCTCTCTCTCTCTCTCTCTCTCTCTCTCTCTCTCTCTCTCTCTCTCTCTCTCTCTCTCTCTCTCTCTCCCCCCTCCCCTCCTGCTCCTCCTCTGACTGCTCACTAGCACTCCCTTGGTTGCAGACAGACTCTGCGTGGGAGGAGCAGGACTCAATGTGTGAACGCAGCCCCTTAAAAACACATAAAATAACCAAAGTATAATGCAACCTGAAAGAATGTTGGCAGAGTGCAGACCGCAAACAAATAGACTTTCTAGCTTTTTCTGTGCCCTATTATTATGTGTGTGTGTGCATGTAGCGGTGTGTGCATCTGTGTGTGTGTGTGTGTGTGTGTGTGTCTTTGCTGGCCGCCCAAGTGTGATTTGCTAACAGATTCCCTGTCATTTCCTTTTCTTTTTGTTTTTGTGTTAGACTGTGTGTGTGTGTGTGTGTGTGTGTGTGTGTGTGTGTATGTGTGGAGGCTTGCCAGCGTCAGAGATGTATTTCTTCTGTCTAAAAACGCTTCTCACTGCAGTCATTTACCTCCCCCACTCAAAATGACCACCCTGCAAATGAGTGTGAATGAGTGTGAATGAGTGTGAATGAGTGAATGAGTGTGTGGTTCTGTGATGGTGTGCGTGCGTGCGTGCATGCGTATGCGTATGTGTATGTGTGGGGCCTGCGGCATGCAGTCTCTGCCCAGCATGCCTCAGTGCAGCCCTGCAGCCTTCCTGTTCCATTTGCGATGCTTCTACTCTATGGAGATCTACACTCCAGCACACATAGAGCTACACGTCAACATTCAATCACTATGCACCTTGACAGGGGAAAATAGACAAATGAAATAACCATCATCATCCTCATCTTCCGCTTGGTCGTCGAGGGTAAGTAGACACAGCAAATCGCAGTCCATCACTTGATATGTGTGCACTGTGACTGATTCCCTCAGCTAGGCTAATGGTAAAAGGGCATTGGTAAATTGCTACTAATTCAATGTTTAAAAATGCTTCAAATACAAAGGTAATGCACCATCGCTGCCGATGTGACGGTAAGAGAAGCAGCGTTCTGCCACATGGCTGGAGTGAGGGACGGCATGGTTGGATGGCCGTCTTTCCGTTTCATTGCATTTAATCAGAGCAGCGCTGGAGGACTCTCTGCTCCCACCATTACACCTCCTACACAGCAGGACAGACTGCAGCGGGACAGACGGCTGCACGCCCGTGGTAGTAAGGTCACTGTCTGTCACCACACACGACGGATGAGGTCGGGGATTTAACAATGGCGGCGGTAGTGGTACCATTCACCTGTATTTGACATTCTTGATATGGAAATTAAAATGTTGAACCGAGAGCAAGAGGCTGAGAGTGGAGATAAGAAAACGGAATCTAAACCCCGGTTAAAGTCAGCCTTAAAATGTCCACACAAGAGAGATGAGATGAGATGACATCCAATAGTGGTACTACATCAACCAAGAAATAAATAAATGGTGACTTTCCCTTTTGAGTAATTCAGTGGGAAAAAAAAGACAGTTCTGAATCAAGATACAATTATAGCTATTACACTCCTCCTGGTAGCCATGGTACCTGCGAGAGAACCGGGTTTGGTGAGCCAGGCACGTACACACAGGAGTCCTGGCTTCTTATAGGCTAACCACTGCGTCTCCTGTTTACCAGTACCCCTGCATGGCAGCCCTCTGAGAGCTAGAGCTAGTGCTGTACAGAATGAACGAGTGGCACGTTTCATCACTTCATGGCAGATGAAGGGCTGCGGTGGAGCCGGTCGCCCAGCGATGCCGATGTGTACTTGACTGAACGCACGCTGAAAGCCATTAGCGACACAGGACCACGGCAAGCAGGGGGGGGGCTGTCCTTGGTGGGCGGGAGGAAAGGGAAGGTGGTTTCAGAGGGGATTTGAGGACGGTATCTTTCTCTGTCTCTCGCTTTCACTCACATTTTCCCTTGCCGCTGCTTTCATATTTCATTTTAGTTTAATACATCCGGCCGTGTTCCATTATCGGCCTTGTGATTCATTCTTTCTGTATCACTGGCGCTGGCCGCTGCAGGCGTGTCTCCCCGAGCCCAGACGCTGCCCTTCTGCTCGCTCTACCTCTCCTCCGTGGGGAAAGATTTGATTATGGAACTAAATTATCAGGGGAATTCCAACTGAAAATGTTCATGAGCCGGCATTAACAGCAGTGAATCGGGATTTGTTGCAGTGCTACGACAAATAGATTACTGCATGGCAAATCGAAGAATTTAAAGTCTCCCAATTTCACTCCCTGACTTTCCATTTCAGGTTCACTTACTGCACACACACACACACACACACACACACACACACACACACACTCAGATCTGTGTGATTTTCCAAGCTTCCTTAAAGTGACAATCCTCTCTATTTTGCACGCTGGCTGTGTGTGTGTGTGTGTGTGTGTGTGTGTGTGTGTGTGTGTGTGTGTGTGTGTGTGTGTGTGTGTGTGTGTGTGTGTGTGTGTGTGTGTGTGTGTGTAATCTGTGACATCCCAGAACGAAAGACGTTTTAGCGAAAGCTTTAACGGTTGGGTGCATTGTAAATCTGCACATTCACACTCTTGCATTCACAGAGGGTAACATAAAGAGACTCGCCCCGTCATTTTGGTTTCCTGTCAATATTGTGACAAGGCAAACATTACATTGTACTTTGATTTCTTCACAGGGACATCTGTATTTACATTGATACATAAAATGTGCACCTAACAGTTCTGTATACAATAACAGTATGATAGTACTATCCATCGGCCTATTGACGTGAAAGGGAATCATTATACGTGTATTGTATTTCAGATACCCTGTACTAATACCATATCCTATGACAGCCAGTACCAGTATCACTGAAGCCTTCAGTCAATGTTAAAGCTCTGCGCGCTAGGGAATAGAATCCAGTTGAAATACCATACTAGCCATAACCAACCAGTGAGTGCGTGGAGACTCTACCTCTGATTCCTAAAACATCACACTGGAAAATTTGGTGAGATGTGGCCTCCTTTTTTTTAGCAGCCTGGTATCAGGTTGAAAATCTCACATGTGTAGGCACGCACAGACACACACACACACACACACACACAATTCTCTCCTTTCCTTGTTTCCATGGCGCCCCGATTGAGGTCAAGCAGCTCTTTTTTTCATGAGGTACGCACGTGTGCGTTGAATCAGCATACACATGCTGTCGTCCACACAGTATCATGGCGCTGGTAAATAGGGTGATAGCATAGCCGCAGCATAGCCACACATGCTAAGTCGCATTAGATACTCATGGATACACTTGGGCCTGTATTGCTGCAGCAGCACCCACGCATACATATTTGCATGCAGACTGCACAGCCCACAGAAGCACATGACAATCCACTCCAAGGGCAAATTCATCAGTAACATTAATGAATCAAATAATATTATTTAAGTTTAGCCACAAACTCTAAATTGTGTCTGGACCTTTTTGCAAAAATGCACCTGTAATTTGGTAAAACCTCCAAAAACATAGAGCTTCTAATAGTGTGTTTGCGGTATGTATTTACTACCAAATACAAGTTTCAGCATGCCTACAAAACACATGCCTAATTAATCATTTATAAGTGTTTGCCCCAGCGTTGGCTATGTGTTTAGCCACTGTAAACAATCACAATGTGACCGAATGCACACACAAAAATACACACAGTGTGTGTCTGTGTGCTTGTATCCCTGTCTAAATAAACGGGGGACATCCCCAGAAGTGGGAAAGGTCCCTGTGGGGATTTCGCCACAAGCTGCGCAGCTGTCATCTCCTCTAGCTATCGGCCGAATGGCTCTTCATTTCCTGCCCATACAAGAGACCTCACCTACGGTACGGGTAAACAAAGAGCATCTGCGCACAGCGCCAACGATCGCTATGAATAACAAATCAGTAGTTGGCGCTTCACCCAATAACCCATTGATTAATGAAACAGCGGTGGAGATGGGTGGATGACCCCTTAGTCTGGGCTAGAACAGGCCAGGGTTGCGGTTGGATTCTGCGTAAGCCACAGTTGAGACGGGGATCAGTTTTGGGTCAGTGAGCCGTCTCAGTGTGTCACCCGTTCGTCCCAGCTGAACTGTCGCAAAATGGCATCACTTCAACACTCACCATTGATCTAAAAAGGGGTCTGGGTGCATGAATTATTCAGCGACCACACAGGTCACCTCCTGTATGTCTCCCAGCTTTGATGATTCCCATGATCCAGAAGATGTGGGAATCAACTGTTTCTAGGTCAGTCTGTCCGTCTCACTGCTGTCTCTGATTATCAGCAGGTTGACTGATGACCCTTATCGTGTAAAGGGGCTTCAAATCTTTGATTGGAAAAATGCTACATTTTGACAACACAGACCACACACGCATAGATACACACACCCACAAGACAGCCCATCACTAGGTTCAAGTAAAATAATTATCATATCATAAAATTGGCAAATAGGCTTCAGCACACCATCTGCCAGTTTCATGAAGAAAATTATTTATTCTCTCTCTCTCTCTCTCTCTCTCTCTCTCTCTCTCTCTCTCTCTCTCTCTCTCTCTCTCTCTCTCTCTCTCTCTCTCTCTCTCTCTCTCTCTCTCTCTCTCTCTCTCTCTCTCTCTCTCTCTCTCTCTCTCTCTGCATGTCCCCTGGTTGGCAGAGTGGACTGGACTGGTGTCTGTGCAGAGGAAGGAGAGAATAGACTACGCTCTGTCTGCTTCCAAGCCTGTACAACATACACAACACGACGATGTGTATTAGAGCACAGTACGCCTGGGGGCGGAGTACGAGAGTGGTGGAAGCTGGGGGGACGTGTCAGTGTCAGGGGGGGGGACGCTTATTCGGCCTGCCAAGTCAAGCCGGCTGCCATTATGATCAATAACGTTAAGGGAAACAAGCAGGCTGTAATATATGCCTTCCAGCTGGTTCCGCTGGCTGCCGGGACAGACTGGCTAGAGACAAATGATGAGCTGTTCATCAGGATGCATGCAGCCGGATTCTTTTAAAACAGGGAGCCTGCAGGAGAAACTACTGTGCCACTGATGATGACGAATCAGGTTCTGATTGGACTAGCCGATTGGCATATTAGGTCAAACATCCAGTCCCTTTCACACAAAGGAACATGGTTTCTTGCAGCGGAGCAATTAAGGTAGTGACACAGGGTCGCCGTCACTTGTTCTGCTAATCCCAATCGTATTCTTTCCGGGTCACTTACTCTGGCCTATCGGATTAGAAATAGAGACAAGATTGCAAACTTGCACACTGAAAATGCATCCTAGAAGCAATGTCTGTTCTCTCTGTTTTCTGATATAACAACAGAACTTCCTTCTCCTGCCTTAAAAAAAACAGTCGTGACCAGAAACCAGTCGTGTGGGACTCCACAAAATGCAAGACACTGCATGACAGACATCTGTTCCAATGCGCCTTCCAAGCCAGGCGACTTTTAAACGACATTGCATTTTATTTGACTGCACTTACAGTGGGAAGAGGCTTGAGTAACACTCAGGGTGGAGAGAATGTAACGACATCAGACACGTGACTCATGCCCTCTTCTCTCAGTCCTTCAGTCGAGCGGCAGAGTGAGAACCTGGTAGATGGTAACTGTAGGTGTGCAAGCGAAAATGTCCTTTAAAAAAGGAGTGAATGGAAAATTAAACTGACCAATCAGGGATGTTATGCGACTGGTTCGTGTCTTTGTTGACCTTTGCTGTGCCCAGTCGAAGCCTTAAAGCGTTTTCCATTCCGACTTTCCACCTCCGACCATTAACGAACGCAGCATAACACTGCACGTGTTTGTGATGTTCTGTGATGGTATCGGTGCATAGACTTGCGTACTCGCTGACACCCGATTCTGCATTTAAGGCAGTATTGGAGGAATTTCCGATACTGATATCGGTATCGGAACAACACTAATACTAATACAGCGATTGAGACATAAAAACAGGCCCAATTGCGATTGCGTGGGTACTCTTGATGGACAACCACATACACTGCATAGTGACTCTAGGCCTACCTACATGAAGAAGTTCTTGTGACCTGAGGAAGAAGTCTGTCTGGGCCCATGATGCAGGACAGATACATGATGCCGACAGATGACAGCTAAGCTTCATGCACGGACACATGAGCACAGACACTGTGATAAAAACACAATGAAAGCCATGAGCAAAGAAAGAAAAAGAAAGTGAGAGGCATGAAGAGGAAAACAATTTGTAGGTGACAAAGTAGCAGTTAAAGTGAGAAAATGAGAACCATAGAAGCCCAAAAGAAAGGTGTGGAGAAAGTGTGATTCCGTTACAGATGCTTCGAACTGCAATTTTTAAATTTTTCGTTGTCTCCTCACCTCTACTCTCCGTTTTCCTGTGAGAATACAATTACAGTAAATTACATTTCCAGGAGCAGTGGAGATGCATGGGTCACAATAGGGAAATTAAGTATATTAACTGCTGCCTTGAGCCCATAAACAAGGGGGGAAAAAAGAACAGCAGGAAAGGGAAGATGTACTAGTCCTACTCTGATGGATTCTATCCAGGGTCGGGAAACCAGGTTTACCATAACTAACCAGGTAGTTATGACTTTTTAATCGTGTGCTAGCTAGCCAGAGGTAACTTCTATGCAATAAGAAGTGCCAAATGGAATGAAATAGAAATAGGTCATCATCCATAGAGAGAGAGAGAGAGAGAGAGAGAGAGAGAGAGAGAGAGAGAGAGAGAGAGAGAGAGAGAGCATGGTGGAAGACACAGTTGGATCAATGGTTAATTACACAGGTGGAAGCCCAGCGTCACGCTACCATCAGCAGTTCTTGTGACAGCCCACGTGAGTTAGATAAGGAGACGGAAATAGAGGCAATCCAACGCCTGATCCCTGGGCATCTCTCCCTGGAGGAGGAGAGGGGTACTCCAGTTCAACCATCAAATACATAGCGCCCTGGTTGGAGATAACCATACCCCAGTATGAACAACAGAGAAGATGAGCCAGATTGATTATGTCAGTCTTTTTTAAGGGATGCAGGACAATGGTCAATCGAGGCAGTTCACACATAGACAAATAGACGCTATTAATACTGCCCACTGTGACGCCCACGCGACGTGTTTGTTCCCACATCCTCCAGAGCAGTGGACACAACGCTTGGTTTGAAGACACCCCCCCCTGGAAAGAACTGCCACCTTGTATAAATGTGAGTCACATGCTTACACCCTTCACTAAGATCTTCAACAACGGCTCTCCGGTGAAGTGTTACATAAAGATTAAAATGTGTATTTTGATTTGTAGGTACTACAAGGTCATCATGACCTTTAAGACCCTGTGACATTTAAAGCGCCTTGCTTTGCCAGACGTTGCTACAGGAGGAGAGGAACAACACACTCCATCCTCCCAGCTGCACTGCTTATCACACAGACCAGCTGCACCTCACCACGGCTCAGCATCACGAGCCAAATCACACACTACAACAAGGACAGAATCGACAACCTTAAGCACATTCACAACGTACTAGTGGATGGTTACCGTTCACCACATACGTCTGTCGTGGCAATTTCCTTTAACAGATATTGCGTCTAGGACAGATGAGATTTCTAAATGCAAAAAGCACACAATACTTGTAGACAATTGAATTAACCTAGGTTAAATGCACGCATACATTAGACTCCTCTCTAGCAGAGTCCAGAATACAGTTTGACAGAGTTATTTATACTGTTTCACGTCCTCCCCACATCGCAGATGTCAATAATCAAATCAGGTAATGTTTACCGAAAGACACAGAGTTGGCTGTGTTCTCATCGAGCAGAAGAGTGCACAAGAGGATGTCCTATCCCTTTTTTGCCCAAGTAAGGAGCTTAACATCACAATTGACTCTGAGGAAGGCAGGCCGGTTACCCATAGAAAAGGGGTTACATTTAGATGCCACTGAGGAAGGTGGGACAGCTGACCAGAGCACAAAGGTTAACATTTTGATTGACTCTGAGGAAGGTATGACAGCTGACCAGAGCACAAGGGTTAACACTTCGATATCGCTCACTGGTAAGGTGGCTGAACCAAGCACAAAGGTAAATACGTAGATGACACTGAGGAAAAGCAGGGTGGCAAGATAATACACAGCAAGACAATATGACTAAAAGTTAGCAACATATGTATTATTCCATCACACGTCCTAACACCTATCCTTACTGGAATTAAGAGCAGTAATACAATATAAGGAAACAAAAACAGCAGGAGCTGGATAGAGAGTGCCTAGTGGTCCATCTCCCAGTAAAAAAGGTTTCAATTCCCTGTGACGCGGTCCACAGTTTACCTGTAGGCATCCCCTGACCTCACTTCACAAGAACTGCTGGAATACACAAAAGCATGAACACTAAGACACCATCAGATCCCATGGCTTTTTCTATTGAAATTATCAAGCAGAGGATGACTATGTAGGAAGCAGACTATGTCATGCAAGGGACCACTGATCAGCCTTGAGGTGTATAAAAACCTATTAAAAAAAAAGTTTCAGCAATGGAAGATTTCTCTACATACACCGGACAATGAGACAAAAGGTTCTTTGTTATTCATGATCTTGCCACACCTGGATATCTGGGGCTATTCTGGTCCATAAAAGAAGTGCATGCGAAAAGAAACAACTGCCAGCGGTCAACATACAGCAGAAAGTAAGTGAGTACGACAGAAAACATTTGGTGGAAGAAGGGCACCACTGAATAATGCATCTAGGTTGTGCTATCCAGCATTCTTGTGCAATAGCTAACCCACTCTCGGTTGAGGAGGGAATTGTTCCCTTTCATTTCATATGAATGTGCAACAAGCAGCATGTTAAAATTAATCAAAATATATTAGCAAAGCAAAATCGTCCAACATTCCCATTGATTATCATGTTCAACGTCAATACACAGCCCAACTTGCATACAGTATGTCCCTCTGTAGGTTTTTGATTCAATAAGTGTTGAAATGTTGGCTCTCCCGCAGGAAACTATTGTTCAAGTCAACACTTTCCCTGCCCGGATCTCCCAACCTTGAAATGCGGCTCTGGGTTCCACCCAATTTCCCAAAGAACACACCCTAGGTATTTGACATTATCCACTGTAAAAGACAAAGTGGATATGTGTACCTTGCTGAATAACACATAGGCCTGCATTATACATGCAAATGATAATACACACACCCACAGTGCATGAATGCATAACCGTTATTCAGTATGTGCCGCTTATGAAGACGATCAAACATCTTCCCATAGTATCCTCTCCTTTGTGTATTAAAGGCCTATATATTCCATATACATATTATTTATAGTATTAGTAAATAGCCCGAACGATTATTGGCAAGAACGACTACTTTATTTAAATATGCATTTGAATTATTCTCAAACAATTAAATCAATGAATGCCTACACACAAAAAAGCTTCATTGCAAGACAATCCCATCACTGGCATTAAGGAAACCTTCACGTCTGCCTACGTGCTGTCAGGATGCGTGGATGCTGGAGAGCTCTGTGCAAACAGCATCACTGGAGCAGGATTGCGTTGCCCACCTAGAACCTCCTTCTGCTGCCGACCTTACTACACCCAAAGTAAAGGGTAAAACAGCAGGCGAATTTAAAACAAAAGCAGTCTTTTCGCTACTGCATGTATACAATCGTTGCTGTTGTTTACCAGACTGTCATATGGTCTTTGGAAAATATGTTTCCAGCGGATGTTTACTGGCCGCCACCTATCACACAAACTGCCCAGCCTACCCATCTGCCCAGCGCCTAGCACGCTACTAGCATGCTAGCCAAGATGATTCGGTACTTTTGGCCCACACACAGTATCATCGAGGATATGTGTAACTGATTAAATAAATATTAAAAAACTGGACAAAATAGCATATACAATTTATTGTATCAGTGACGTACCCGTATCGCCGGAGTCAACTCCATAGCTGACTCCAATGACAGTGTCCCCATCATCGGATGCTGTGGCGCCGGATACCGGGCTGCCTTCCCTGGCCTCGGACAGCCCAAACGCTCCTTCGGCTCCTGCCTCCATTCAGACTCCCGGAGATAGGGCGAGCCCCTTCGGATGAAAGACCCGCGATGACGGTACGGTGTCGGTGGATAACCTAGCGCGGTGAACACAAATGACAGCAAATGGCGTAAATGAAAGCGATAAAATAGTGTTGGTATTCCGCTACGGCTCCCTCATCCGTGCAGTGGACCGAACAGGGTTGCTCCTCGGCGGTTCTCACATCGACTAACAGTACCCGTGGCTGTTATAGGGGAACAGGCAGCAGCTTGGGTTGTATTCGAACAGTCTGGCTCCCTCTGACTGATATCTGGGTCATTGCAGCCGTCGCTTGCGCGCAGGTTATCTATTTGGCCCCTGGGACTGGGTGCATTTTTCGTTTCATATTTTGACTTTGAACCAATACGGTATTGCTTTTTATCCTTTAAGATGTACTCTGTGCTGTTTGTGTATATAGTCCTCCTCATAATATATATATATATATATAAAAAACCTGCCCCCATTTATGATGTACTTAAAATGTTCAAATTGTACAATTCCAATGTAGTACCAGTGCCACATCAAAGGATTCCGTCCATTCCATTTGTATATTCACTCACTAATTGAATCTAAAGAAAATGTTGTTTCTTTATTGATTCACTCCATTTTAGAAAATTCCCCAAATAGAAATGACCATTTTCTGGTGGGAGGTTCAGTCTGTGGATGATAAAATGTCTGTCTTCTCCACAGCAAAGGTCACTGAGGGCTACACGAGGTTCACCTTCTCTAGCTGGCCAACAAGGCGATGTGAAACTCCATTAAGTCCTCTGTGGGCAACGCTCCACTGATGGAGAGTCCCAGGCTTGTCTCTGCCGTGCACACTGTTAAACTGCTTGTTTTGGTGAACTGTCTCAACAACTTTGTATTTTTTTTTAAATGCTTCAGTGCTGAGTTCACCGAAACTCTGCATATCTGTTTTTCTTATTGTGTCGAAATCAACGTGAAGCTGTCCCTCAAAAACGAACATTTAGCAGAATACTTTTGTAAAGGATTTTATTGCAAATTTGTATGCATTTTTACGTAAAGTAAAACTTTAGCCAGATACAGTTTAATAAATACAGTGAGAAATCATACTTTTAATACTGCCACATCAGGTGGCGTTCATTTGCCAGTGTTTTATTTACACAGCAGCACCATCTAGAGGTCACTGTTGAAATGCACCAACGCATACAGTAAAGTGCATGGGCCAGTGAAGGCTGAATTATACTGCTTTGAATAGCTGCACGGTTTCGTGGTTGGTGTCTATGCTGGTATTAGCGTTTATGGTTAAGTGTGTTGACCTTCATAATGTGCAGATGCGTCAACAACAAATTAACTTATTAACTTTTATCCTTTCCATGTTGTTTTCACCATCAGCTACAAAATGGAGGGGGAAAAGAGGAAGCGGGCCTCTGTTGGCTACACACGTGACAAAGAGACCTACTGCAAACCTCCGGTGGCTATTCAACGCAGAAGTACAAATCAGCCTTTAAGGTTCCATGACTTTCATTAGACTTCATTCAAAACATGCACAATTGCCCCTTTCCTACATTGCAGGAACTTTCACATCGTCTCAATTAAACAACAAAAGCTTGCCATACAAAGTGAAATAAAGGCTTTTTCTCAGTTTCTTTCTTCAACAACAAAAGAGAAGAGCACAGGTGAATTCACATATAACAGTAAAGGACTGTACAACCAAGTAAAACTGAACAGAAACAGGGGCATTGGCCATGAGCTGTGATATGGGGAAAAAGGTGAATAGGTGGGGGGAATTTGATATGAAGAGAGTGTGGTGCCGTGTAAGAGAAGATCAGGTGGGACAAAGACACAAGTGTGTTTGGAGTTCACGGGCCTTGACAGCACGGGAGTTTATTGCCCTTCTGGCTGTCGGTGGTGGGAGGGACACTGATGTCTACCACGTTGTTGCCTGGAGACTCGTCGTGTGCAAACCTGTCTGCCATCTGCTTCTGTGACACGATGCGGTAGATCTCTGTACAAAGATAAACAAAACAATTGTAAGGTGAAATATCAATATCAAAACGGCATAATATGTTGAGGTAAAGAAACAAAATAGGTATATTATTCTTCGAATCCCTACATCTGCTTATGCAGTTGTGCAACAACAATGACCTACAATGAATCATCATCCTGTGAGAATCTCTTCTTACCTGCCAAAATGTTTTTGAATGCTTCTTCTACATTTGTAGAGTCCAGTGCCGATGTCTCAATAAAGGAGATGGTGTTCTTTTCTGAATCGGAAACACGGAAAGGATACATCAACGAACCATGTATGCTTGCGTACAGAGGTCTCAGAATCCAACCCTGAAAACCAGTGGCTGATTAACAATGTTTTCCAGGGGGCTTACCTGAGAAGGCGTGGGCCTCGTCCGTGGGCACGGCCCGGAGGTGGCGCAGGTCGCTCTTGTTGCCCACCAGCATGATGACGATGTTGTTGTCGGCGTGGTCCCTGAGCTCCTTGAGCCAGCGCTCCACGTTCTCGTAGGTCAGGTGCTTGGCGATGTCGTACACCAGGAGAGCCCCCACCGCTCCCCGGTAGTACCTGCAGTCAAACCACCGATGCAGGGGAAAGGATTTACAATGAGTCAAATTAGACCTGGGCGACATGGCTGAAAGACATATCACAATATAACTTGATCATATTGATCGATATCGATAACTATTGATCATTTTATTGACCTAAAAAGACTAGGAATTACCATGCTGGATTTAAACACTTCTGTTTAACACTTAATATGACCTACCACTGTTCTTCATTGATAAATACTCCATTGTCGAAACAGTGAAAAACACTCAAATATTGTAAATAAGTATGGAACCGTGTTTGTGTAACAAACCCAGCTGCTAGATTCGGTGGTCCAGTATCTTATTGATATATACTGAACATGTTTTATACTGATATTGATCAAAAGGCTATCACGATACAATAATTTATTGTTTTATTGCCCAGGCCTTGTCAAATGTACTTGTGTTTCTTTTAACAGTGCACAAATTGTGTTTTATTAATGTTTTTTTCTATATCTAAAAAGAGCATCCTGATTTAGAATTATTTTAACCCCCGCCCCCCCCAGTTTTGATGATGGTGACAACATGAAGATGAAAGCTTGACATTGGACATGACACATGTGTGGCTATTTTGTGCTATAAGCTATGAATTGCTTTACGTTGTTGATCAGAAATGCATGGCAATGACAGTGCAAAAGATGTATATCAGAGCAAAAATTAATAGCTCTGTACAGTAGAAGAACAATATGAGTGACATTTTATTTCTCTGCATTCATCTTTAACAAAGTCACTGAAGTCGCATGAGAACAAACCCTAAATTGACACAGTGGTAGGGTAGATGCATGTGGATGCATCAATAACACATTGCATGTGTTAACATAACACAAGCTCAAACCAACTCACGCTGATGTGATGGCTCTGTAGCGCTCCTGGCCAGCTGTGTCCCAGATCTGAGCCTTGATCATCTTGCCGTCCACCTGGAGGCTGCGGGTAGCAAACTCCACCCCGATGGTGCTCTTACTCTCCAGGTTGAACTCATTCCTCGTGAAGCGGGAAAGCAGGTTGCTCTTCCCTACTCCTGAGTCACCGATTAGTACAACTAGAAGCAAAACACACAATTTTCATCCATAAAGATTATCTTATCCCCCTATGACAGATACTACAATTGTTGCTTTTGCGCCGATTTAACAAGAGGTAGCATATCATTTCATGCACGTCACACAGGGCTGAAAAGTGCCCAGGAAACAAACGCCCTTATATTGGATTAAATCAAATTACGGATTCAAAATATCTGGGAGAATCCAGGAAAAATGTGATGCATTTTCTGAACATACTGCGTAACTTTCTTACACTAAAGAACATATTTGGCAAAGTGAACCTAGTAGCCTTATTCTTGCATTCTGCTATGAAATAGAGAAGTAGGACTTAATCGTCATGGAATCCATAATTGTTGGCGCATAAATGCTTTAATATGGTTCAATACTTGATATAGTTGGACCAACCAGTTAATAATAACACTGACTTCACAGCCATAGCCAGTAACAGCCATAGCCTACACGTTTGTCTTGTCACTTCTCTGATTACTTCACCAGGATGTGTAAGATGCTCTTGAGTTATTTCCAATATGGGTTACACAACATCCACTTCTGAACTTGTGTTTCCATAAAGGACTATTAACGTCCCCTTTGTGGTAAAGTTATATCTCAATCACGTTGGTTTTATGTTCTGACATAAAACTTGCTTGTATGTCAGAAAAACTCAACGTAGACAAGCCATACCAAACAATCTGAGGAGTTATACGTACATGTTGTAGTTGATAATTTACTAATTACAAAAAGACTTACGAAGAATACTTATGTTGTATGGTAGCTTGTATTTACGCACTTGTGGTGGTACATCATGGTTCACATAGCTAGCATGCTAACCTAGCTAGCGATCACTTCGTATTTATAATGCTCACATACCTTTGAACAAGAAATCATATTCATCGTCTCGGTTCCCCATGGCTAGTATTGATTTTTTATCTAAATTAGTCTCACAACACCTTTGACTGAATATATATAAAATCAGGTCCAGACAAAAAACAATGGTTGATAACAACACGGGATGCTGCTAGCGGCGTCCACAAGGAGGGGTGGCTTCCTGGGAGGATGAGGAAGAGGAGGAAGAGGAGGAAGAGGAGGGAGGAGGAAGAGGAGAAGGAGGAGGGAGGAGGAAGAAGAGGAGGAGGGGGTACGGGACAACCTTGATGCTGGTGGTCCGGCAATTTAAAAAAGTAGTCATTGAAGAATGTCTCTTTAAAATCAGCTATATTTTGAATACAATTTTACCTTTATTGTATTTAATATCTACGGTAGACGATTAGGGCCACACATTATGAGTTATATACTGAGTTTATTCTCAGTGTTCAAATTTTAAAGTCAGAATAGAAAGAGTTTTGACTTTAAAGCAAAGTCAGAACTCGAAAAAATTCACATATGGCCCTAATCCTCTTCCGTAGATATAAAACGCCTCACTCATTATACACACACCACTGTTTAATTAAAAAATACAATTTGATTGTACATTAATACATTGCTAATTGTAGCTGGTTATATTGTTAAGTTTACTATTAGGTGAGAATGTTTGATATTGTTAAATTTTGGTATTAGATTAATGTAAGATACATGATGTGTTTCCTCTAGCTTTCCTTACCTGCCATTGAGTTATTTAGGAGAGGAATGTGCCCTCCAAAGAACATAAAAACTCGCGTCCCGAAGGCATATTATTATCGAGAAAACGAGGGTCCTAGAAGTGCGGTCCTGAAACTGCAGCAGCAGGAACCCGCCGCTACTCCCTCCCGGTGCGTAAACTCCCAGCATGCTCTCGGCCTCTCGCCTAATGGGCTGGCGACGTCGGGGAATATTTATCAGCGACGTTTTCTGTCCGCCATTTCAGTAGCTTGGCGAGACGCGGACGTAGCTGCCCTTCGGATTTGGTTCACCCTGGTTTGATTTGCATTACATTTGTTTGCATAGTGCGTTCTCTATATCGTCTGAATTCATTTGACGAGGAAACCATTCCAACTGCGCAAGAAGATGTCGACTGAGGTTAAGGTCGAAGCCGTCCCCGAGAAGCCAGTCCAGCCTCCCCCGCAGCAGCAGCCATTGCAGGGGTAACGAAGCTTCCCTTCCGTCGACTCATTCAAGGGCTCTTTGTTAGCGTTTCGTAGCCCCAACATGCTACACGGGTCATTTTATTTAGGCAATTTTTGCAAGGGTATTATGTGAAAAAACATTGAGTAAACGTGGTTATTCGTATGGATCTAAAACGTACACACCCTTTGTTTTTCCTTTCACAATGCGTAAGTCGCAGAAGCGCTGTGATTATCTACGCGTGGCCGGGATCCGTCTAAATCCTGGAGCGCAAATGTAGCCGTTGTGTAGAATTGAGCACAATAATGTTTGCCAAACTAAAATGTGAATCTCCCGTCACATTGTACCAGATGTTTTGCAGTTGTTGGTGGAAAATAACCACGAATATTTTACTTTTGTGTGTTTTTACAGGGAAGTGAATGGTAAACCTAAGCATGACTCCGGGCCCAGCAGAAAGGAGAGGCCCCAGAAGAGAGGCGGTGGCGGACGATTTGAACCCTATGGAAATGTGAACAAGCGATACCGTGTGTTTGTCAGCAACATCCCATACGATGTGAAATGGCAGGCACTCAAAGACCTAATGAAAGAAAAAGGTAGGGTCTCCGGTGATGGATAGAATACTAATTTCTTCTTTTCTCCATCGCCATGGTAGAGGATGCAGGTTCAGTGGTCATTTTGATTGACTACTCAAGATTTGAAGGCGTCGAGGCTTTCATTCAGCGTTTTTTCTAAGGGTGCAGTTGGAATCAGTTGAACGGATAAATATATATTTAAATAAAAAAACTGAAATAAGGATTTTCGCTTAACTTAAGATATCCACTTTTTGTCTACATGGATTTTGACCGAACTTGCTGAGGCAAGGGAGACCTTGTTTCTTCGAAGAGGAAGTTGAACCCTTTGTATTGTTGTCACTCAAGATGGGAATTCCGTGGTTTGGAATCATCAATGGGGTTTGCGCTGTATTTTTGGTAGACTCCCTGAAGTGCATTTTGGAAGCACATACTACACTAAATTGTTGTGTACACTGGTGAAAGCTGCCATTTTCTAAATTGCATTGTTGCATTTTACCATGGCACAGTCAACACATCTTGAGCTTGTAATATCGATTTTATACTGGGCTTGTAAAAACCGTCCATCTGTTCATTTTGTTCCTCAGGTATGTGGCTCGGGAAAGCATTAGGTGTATCAAATGCAATGCAACGTATACATCTGCTTTAAGTACGCTGAAGTATGTGTTGAAGAGGTCACCAATTGTCCTTTTTCCGGTGGATTATGTTGTGGTTGTACAACTGACTGTGCAGTTAAATTGCATTTTCTTTTTTTAGGTTTGACCTTTGACACAGCCAATGTTTCTCAGCAGGTCTCCCATGTTGTGACCATCACAGATGTGCGTTTGGAATTTCTTGGGGTACAGGTCTACAAAACGAAGCAGCTTCTTACGTCCTGTCCTTGTCTGTAGAGGTTTGGTCAGTGGTGTTAGTTCATTGAACACTCATGATCTTCTACTAGCAGGATACAGCCATCCATTTAAACAAAAAATGTGAATTGTTGAATTTGCTCGCAGGTCCATTTAGGGAGCAGATGTTGGAGACTGCTGATTCTCTTTCCCCCCCTATTTTGTGTAGCCAGTTGGTAGATTGTTTCTCTATAGTCAGTTATCAGCGGGAAATGAAGATTTACTGGTGTATCGACTGCAGTTGTCTTTTTGACAAAGTCTTAACTTGGTGGTCATGTAGTGGGCTGGACAGATTGAGATTTAAATTGAAATTGGGACAAGTATGTAATGTGGCTTTCGATGGCAGCGCAACCATTTCCAGTGGCTGACCGCTATTCAAACTCCAGTTGTCCTCCGTTATGGCTCATGGTTTTCGGGGGATATTACAAGGACAGGCTAAGAATTTTGTCACTTATTTACTCGCCCTGTGCGACACAAGCTTGCTTTTTGTAGACCTGTACCGGATTGTGTTGCTGCGGACGCTGATGTGCGGGGGAAGAGGCTCTGGACTGTCAGTCGGAGCCCGCTGTCACCAGCCGACTTGTGTGTCTGCTCTAAACCCCCATTGTTCTCTCGGCTTCTCTCCCTTTGGTGTGTGTCGTCTCTGGAATCTGATTTGTAGTGGGTGAGGTAACGTACGTGGAACACTTAATGGACGCAGAAGGAAAATCAAGGGTAAGTGAAAACACATGAATCAAAACACTGAATAACGATAGACCGACCCACCCTCTTCTTGGGTTTATTGTAATTGTGGTGACTCTGAGAACCTGAGGGTCAGTGTCTCCGATGGTGGTTCGCAGGATGAGTGGATTCGGTGTTGTCTGGCGACTCATTGAGGCCCTCTCGGGAGGCTTATCTTTATCTAGCAGGTTTCTCGGTAGCCAATCTCGGCGATTGCCAACGATGTTGTGATTTTCTGTTGCCTTACAATACGTGTCATGGGGGTCCCGTTCCGCAAGAGGTTGTAACATGGTGGTTACTCGTAACTCATTCTTTAGAATTGCTTCAGTGGCACAGTGGTTTTTACCGGAAAATCTTTGGAGGTGAATATTGGAAAATCCTTTTGAAGAGGGTTTGTAATTGGCCAATGCTACTTTGGGATTGGATGTTTAATTCTAGTTGTGAACAATGGTTTATGATCTGTAAACCTTGAGTCTATGAAAGCAAAACCAATCCTGTCCAATATGTTTTTTTATTTATTTTTTGTGACTCTTCACATGTTATGTGCATGTAAATTTACTTGTGATCAATTACATTTGCCACTTATATGCCAAAGTCTCTTAATTTCTGGAAAACAATCGTTTTGCTAACTTGAATGTCCTTTTCCCCATTTCCATGGTTTGCCTGGTCGTCTTCAATCAACAAAGGGTTGCGCGTAAGTTCTCGATTTATTTTCCCCATCTACTTCCACAGCGATAACAAGTGCTGAATTTCTTTATTGCTAAAGCATATTCCACAACCAAAGTCTGTTTGTATAAAACAAGGTGCACAGTAATGAGTAATTTCTTTCTTCTCAGTGTTGTTGAATTCAGGACCGAGGAACTCATGAAGAAGGCTGTGGAGAAGGTCAACAAACACATCCTCAACGGGCGTCCTCTCAAAGTCAAAGAGGTAGAGCACACACTTCACACTACAGCCAATTAGACCATTTTACATTTTATTTAGGGCATTCAGCAGACTCATTGCAGAGTCTAGGTGAACTTTGAACACTTTGAACAATTCCGTCTTTTGCGGAAGCTGGTGAGCGTCTGAATCATTAATCCCTCACCTTTAGCTGACTTTGCTAACATGCTTCCCCCCCCCCTCTCAGGACCCTGATGGCGTGATTGCCCAGAGGGAGGCCCACAAGGCCCAGGGCGGAGGTGGAGGCCCCGGGGGTCACGGAGGCATGGGCGGGATGGACCGCATGGAACGGATGGACCGCATGGGGGGCATGAACATGGACCGCATGGGGGGCATGAACATGGAGCGCATGGACCGCATGGGAGGCATGAACATGGATCGCATGGGAGGCATGGAGCGCATGGGCGGCATGGACAGGATGGAGCGCATGGGAGGCATGAACATGGACCGCATGGGTGGCATGGAGCGCATGGGAGGCATGGAGCGCATGAACATGGACCGCATGGGGCCAGGCCCTGGCGGACCCCCCACCGTGAACATCCCACCCAGCCTGATGAACAACCCCAACATCCCCAATGAGATCATCCATGGCCTGCAGGCCGGCAAGATCGGGAGCACCGTGTTTGTGGCCAACGTAAGCACCCTTTGGTTTTACATACAACTATGGCATGCAACATACATTAACATTGAATTTTACTTTAAGGACAACCTTATTTTGATCCCCTCACAATTAGACGATGGAGTGTGCGCTACGGTCTTTTAACTGTGTTGCTTTTTTTTCTGCAGCTTGATTACAAGGTGGGCTGGAAGAAGCTTAAGGAGGTGTTTGGCATGGCGGGTGTGGTGGTCAGGACGGACATCCTCGAGGATAAAGACGGAAAGAGCCGAGGGATGGGGACAGTGACATTTGATATGCCCATTGAAGCGGTCCAGGCTGTCTGTATCCTTTCTAATATGAAATGCAATGTCATGTTCCTTTTTTTAGTTTTGTCTTTTATGTGCAATTTGAATACAATTTTCCTAAATTATGCTCAGCTATGTTTAATGGCCAATTGCTCTTCAATCGGGTCATGCATGTGAAACTGGTAAGTAATATACTATATTAACAAAATAAATACACATTTTAAACTTTAGAAAGGTTGCCGTATCATTTTGGGAAACATCTTTTATTTATTTTTTCAGGATGAGAAGTCTCTTCCCAAAGGAGATTTTGGACCGCCTGAGAGACCAGCTGCTCTTCCTCGTAAGTCAACTTCAAAATCTGCACACGAATGCAATCCATATGGTGGTTAAAATGTATTGATTATGAAAACAAATGGCCATCAAGTTAATTTGCCACCTTTTGGTCTCTGCCCAGGTGGTCTGAGTGGTATTGGTCTTGGCCTAGGGCCAGGGGGCCAGCCCATCGATGCTACCCAGCTCAACAGAGGAGAAGGCAGGGGAGCCGGGATGGGGAACATGGGCCCCGGAGGTAGTTGTTAATTCAATAAATAGTTTTCATCAAAAAAGAAGGGTGACACGTTGGCTAATCCTTGACAAACCTTGTCTTGTAGGAATGGACGGAATGAACTTTGGTGGGATGGGTGGCCGAGCAGGAGGTATGTCTTCTCATGGAAACTAACAAAAACCATCGTCAACAAACTAGCATGTTTCCCAGGGATGTGTTCCTTACGTGTCAATGTGACTCTCTTCAGGTATGGACAACTTTGGAAGTGGAGGTGGTGGAGGGGGCGGAGGAAACAACATGGATCGTTTCGGACCCTCTGGCATGGGTAGAATGAACGGTAAGGACTACATCTTGCTGCATGTGGGGACCGTTTTCACGTGCTGCCGCTCTCTTCTAATGGTATGATCTCTTGCATCATCAGAAATGGACCGTGGGATCGCTGGTGGTTTTGACCGGGAGTTTGGACGGAATGAAATGGGCATGACCCGCAACAATTTTGGAGACTCTTTTGAAAGAGGCGTGGGTTAGTACTGTTCTCTTAAATCTTGTGACAATGCTTCAAGTAATTTCTTTATTTGGTTGCTGGTACTAATTCTGATATGTTCTCCCTTCGATCCGACTCGTAGGGAACTCCCTCGGAGGAGACCGTATGAACTCTGGATTGGAGCGTCTGGGCACCGGACTCGACCGCCTGGCAGGAATGGACCGCCTGGGGATGGACAGGCTTGACCGCGGGGCCGACCTGGACAGGCTGGGGGGTACCGGTGGCTTCGACCGCATGGGCTCAGGGATCGACCGGCTGGGGCCCAGTATGGACCGGCTAGGCTCTGGCCTGGACCGTATGAGCTCCAGCATGGAGCGCCTGGGCCCGGCCGGGTTCGACCGGCTGGGCCCGTCCAGCCTGGACCGCATCAGCACCAGCCTGGACTTCAGCTCCCCGATGGGCATGGATCGCATGGGCAACACCGGGCTCGACCGAATGGGCCAGAACAACTTTGACCGCATGGGGTCTTCCGGAGGTCTGGATCGCTTCCCCACCGGAGGCCTCGACCGCATCGGCTCCAATATGGACCGCATGGGAGCCGGGAACGTCGGCGGGCAGTTCGACCGCCCTGCTGACATGGACCGCAACTCCTTCGGGGGCAACTCCTTCATGGGGGCCGGGGCTGGAGGGCCTGGAGTCGGGGGAGTCAACGCCAGGAAGGGCTGCCAGATCTTTGTCAGAAATGTGAGTGATCTGCGACACATTGTGTAAATGTTTCGTTAATTTTGCTTCAAAAATGGTTCAAAATGGTTTGACTTGATTAGACTGACCTGGTGTGATTTGTCTTGCAGCTGCCCTTTGACTTCACATGGAAGATGCTGAAGGATACCTTTAGTACATGTGGTAAGAACACAAACCGCACAACGGCCATTCTGCCTCAACCGTACTACACCAAGACAATGACCCATTTACATTCAAGCGCTTTTAACCAAGTGACTTACAATAAGTACATTTGTCAGAAGAGAAACTATGTTGGTGCAGTAGGGATATTCATAGAACCAAGAGCCAGCACTAAACGATCGCTAGGTTAACCCATTCCCCGTACACAACAAAGATAGCTAGGATAAGACGGACCTGAGGTTGTCATTCAGGCTGGAATATTCCAATTGTGACTTGACGTTATCTCCTTAACTTTCGTAGGCATGGTGCAGTATGCGGACATCAAGATGGAGAACGGCAAGTCAAAGGGCTGTGGCGTGGTTCGCTTCGACAACCCAGAGACGGCAGACCGCGCCTGCCGAAGCATGAACGGATACCGCCTCAACGGCAGAGAGATCGACGTTAGGATTGATAGAAATGCATAAGTTCACTCGTCCGTCAAACTTCCATATGTTGTCCTGATTCTGTGCAACCGACCCGTCATTTGAGTGACCTTTCCAACTTTTACTTGGTTTATTAGTGATGTTTTAGTTATTTCCCTTTTTTAGTGACCACATATATATTTTTTTGTCATTCTTTAACTGTCAAGGCCTTTGTTGTTTAAGGTGTTTTGATAAATAAATCTTAACATTTGGAAATGATTTGGTTGTGTGTTTGTTCCGTGCAGAGTTTTGTATTCCTGATAAACACCACTTTAAGTGTTAAGTTGCATGAAGCACCAAAAGGTTGTGAACTTGGCAGAATTATATTGCTTCTCTGCTTTAGCTTATTTTTTAACTCATACGTTTTGTGATTATTATTAATTTCCAATTGATCAATTGCTTAGTTAAGAAATTGCATGCAGATTATTTTATCTGCCTGCAACATTTGAAATAGTGGAAGCTCCTCCCACCGTAGACGATAGGTCATCACCGGAAAAGGTCACAGGCAATGCAACCAAGATGGCGGCCTCCTTGTGTCTGTGTTCCCAGGTAAGTTTTGAAATAAATGCTTAATTTAGCCCCACCTGCGTTAACGATCTAACTATTATAGCAACACAAGTTTATTTAAAATACCAATTACTAAAAGTTCATAGGCGGTTTACGAGATCGGTGGACAATACGACGAAGCAGGTGGTTGGGCAAAACAACATCGGGTTCCGAAAGTACATAATCGAATCTTAATCGCATACTATTAATCACAACACTCATTCATCTCAATGTATTTGATTTTCCGTTTTTATGCCAATGCTTTGAGTATACATGCTACGCAGCATATGGATAACAGTCCTTTACCTTGGGAAACTGGCTTATTGTGTTTTTCTTGTGCTCTAGATATGTGTCAGGCGATGTGTACAGGCGTGCAGTCCTTCTTACATGCCCCTGCACAATAATAGACATCACTTCTACAGAGTATGCGGATCCCTCACCACCTCTTCACAGGTAGTCTTTACATCTTTACACCGTCAACCCCTTCAATGGTTTCTTTTGAACTATGAAAACAAGCTCCTCATCCAACAACCTCAATGACTATTATATTAAATTTACATTATACGAGAACAGGGATACAGAGAACAATTGTTTGCATATTTGACTCCCAGCCGAAAGAGTTCTGGATTTGAACCCCATGTCTACCTGTAGGCTTCTTGAGCAAAATGCGTTTCCTCTGAAGTCACATTGTGTCTGAATCTACCATAAATCCAATTGGAGGAATGTCTCTTGCAGAATTATGAAATTGAATACATTTACATTCAGGGCATTTAGCATACACTTTTATCCAAAGCAACTTACAATAAGGTTGTCAGAAGAAAGAGAAACAATCTATTGCTGTTGGTACAGTAATGGAGGTTCATAGAACCGAGTGCCAAGCACTTAGAATCGTTAGGTTAACCAATTCCCTGTATACAACAAAGATAGCATTGTGTAGCATCTTAACCTAGCTAAGTACTATTTTCAAGTGCAAGGATGTACAACATACAAAAAGTGTGAAAGAGGGGGGTGGGGGTTATTATGAATAATAATGGGGATGAATAATTACAGTTTGTCATAAAGTATGTGACAAAAAGAGGGCGTGAAAAAACAAGGGATGCTCTCTCAATGGTGGTGTCTTCTATATTCACTCCCAGGTCCGGCACTCGTCCAGAGGGGGGGGCCGGAAGGGATTCATCGGGGAGTTCCTGGAGAACCTGAAGCAGGAGCTGAACAAGAACAAGGAGATGACGGAGAACATCAAGAAGTTCCGCAAAGAGGCCAAGAAGCTGGAAGAATCAGACGCACTGCAGCAGGCTCGCAAGAAATACGTCAGTGCTAACCTGTGCGATTTAACAAACATTTAACAAATGTGTACTGTACGATAATGCATGTACAAAATAGTCCCATGATTTGAAAAAAGATGAGTTTGAATTCAGATTGTGGTCATGGTTATGGAAGAGGTTGTTGTTAACAGATGTTCCTCCTCATCTTTCTCTCAGAAAACGATAGAGTCTGAGACAGTGAAGACCTCAGAAGTACTCAGAAAGAAGTTTGGGACCATCTCAGAGTCAGTAAAAGAGGTATGTGACGATATATTTCTACCTTCTCTCTTCTTCTCCACCTCTGTAAACCATCGACATCTGTTATACACTAAAGGAAGTAAAGAGAGAGTGTGTGTGTGTGTGTGTGTGTGTGTGTGTGTGTGTGTGTGTGTGTGTGTGTGTGTGTGTGTGTGTGTGTGTGTGTGTGTGTGTGTGTGTGTGTGTGTGTGTGTGTGTGTGTGTGTGTGATCAGGGGCTGGACGAGGTGAGTCGTACAGACCTTGGGAAGAAGATCAAGGAGGGTGTGGAAGAGGCCGCCAAGTCGGCCAAGAGCTCTGCAGACTCTGTGTCCAGGAGCGGGGAGAAGTTTGGGAAGACAGGAGCCTTCAAAGCCATATCGCAGGTACAGAGTGGGTCTTTACAGCCGGTTGTAGCTATATTAAATAATACATTACCGAGGAGGTACATTTATAAATAGTGACCACTGAGTTCAGTGAAGTTCGGCTCTTATTTTATTCTCCAGAAAAATTCACTTTGCTGCAGGGCGTGATAGACATTACAAATTGAAACATAAAATGCAACGTGTATAAAATAAAAAGAGACTAACAGAAACTGATGAAAGTGGTACCACATTATCATTTTGTTGATAACAATGGCCTCTTCGTAAACTTTTGTAGCGTTTGGTTAACATTTCCTATTTTATTTGGAACAAAACAAGTTCTCTTGGCAGAACCCGTTTACCTGGCCACCAATATGCTGTGCACCCCTCTACCAGGACACTTCCACTCGTCCTGAGGTTATGAGAAGGTTGAGGAAGGCCACAGAATAACGCATTTAATCTAAATTACTATGACTGGTGTAATCACCCTAGCGTGATCACTCGTATATATATTACATTTTGAAAATAGACACTGTTCAATAGTGGATATGTCCCTGCCCGTGTGCTGTCAGGGCATGGAGAGTGTGAAGAAGGAGATCGATGACCTGGGCCACACCGGGCCCTACCGCCCCCCCTCCAGACTGAGGAAGAGGACTGAGTTCTCCTCCAAGGGGGCTGCGGACCAGGGGAAGGTCTTTGAAGCCAACGAGTATGTGAACCCCTCAGTAGACCACCGGGGGTCTTTGTAATTGTTTTCTGACGGGGAAATGGGGGCATATCTCAAGATGGCGATGTATACAATGTGTATCGTATAATGATGTTGCACATTGTCATTCAAAGGTGTAGTGTGTAGGATGTAGTGGCCTCTAGCGGTGAGGTTGTGAATTGCAACCAACTGAATACCCACCCCCACACACGCACTCACACACACACACCTCTCCCTTCCCAACAAAGCAGGACAGGAGAAGCTAAGTAATGAGGTTTTTCAAACTAAAGGTCATAGTTTAAAAGTAAGATTAAGATAAAAAATATAAAATGCATCCTCTCTAGAGCCGTCTGTCCATTATGGGCTACTGTAGGTAACAAAAACCTGACTTATTTCAAGGGAATTATACACTAATACTTCTGCTAGTACTAAAGTGTGTGTGTGTGTGTGTGTGTGTGTGTGTGTGTGTGTGTGTGTGTGTGTGTGTGTGTGTGTGTGTGTGTGTGTGTGTGTTGCAGGGAAGCCATGGGCGTGGTTCTGCACAAGGACTCAAAGTGGTTCCAGCAGTGGAAGGATTTCAAGGACAACAACGTGGTGGTCAACAGTAAGGATTAGCTCACTTCTATTGACTTTACCAACTGAAATTTTAGAAACTTAAATTGAAAAGATCGCTGGATGTGTGGATAGATGGATATGTGGCTTGTTGAAAGTCCAATACAGTGTTCAGTTCAGTGTGCAACACAGTGATTAATACAGTGAAGCCACCACTAGGTGGCTTGTTGAAAGTGCAATACAGTGATTGTTTCAATGTGAGTTTCTAAATTGTCCTTAGTTGGTAATCAGCAGGTTGACGAAAAATCAGTTTTTAGTCTGTCTTAATCACTCTTCATAGAATGTAATGATTTGGGTACATGAACGTAAAGTGAGACGGATAACTTGTTCACTGTGCATGTGTGAATAAGGTTTTAAATGCATGCACACACAAATATGCGCACATAATAATATATAGTATCATATATGAAGGCTCGCTCAGGAAAAGCATTCTAAATTAGCCCAGCCTTATCAACTCGCTATTTTATTTTGAAAGGGTGGAACCGGGGTACTAAATCATGTGTACTACATGTTAATTTGTCGCTATGGTAATTTATCTTTCTGCTGTCAGAATTTCTCCGGCTTGGCGAACATTAATAACATGTCATCGCAAATACATATACACCCATCCGAAGCAAACATACATTACACGCATGCAAATACCACGCATTAAGATTAGCTCAGGGAAAGCAATCGAATTGAGGCCCTGCCTTCTCAACTCGCGCCTTGCAGTTTGTACGGTCTGCAGTAGAATTGGACAGGCAGGGTGGGGACATACATAGAAAGTGGCATTATTCAGAGTAACCTCATTGCTATGCTTCGGCTATTAGCGAGTCCACTTCATCATTGTAGTTATTATGCACAGGAGCATGACAACCGACGTGTCTTTGGCTCAGGAAGTGTGGTTATAGATTATGTTTGGACATCATTTCATGATTTTGTGCTAAGTCAACAGATTTAAATTTGTATTGATGTTCCGGCAGCATCAGCACTTTACACGCACTAAAGACATACATTTCGAAGTGTGTTTGTCTGTGTGTGCGTGTGTGTGTGTGTGTGTGTGTGTGTGCTTTCATGTGTTTAAAGATGAGGGTGTATTTGAATTCTCCTGGCGTACGTCAGGAAGCGGTTGTTGTTCATTCATCACCCCTGAATAGGGAGCCTTGTTCTGCTGAGTCTCTCTCTGACTCCTCGATCCTCCCTCGTCCCTCCCTCCGCCTCCCGTCTCCACCCCTCTTCTTCCTCCTCCTCCCAGGGTTCTTCGAGATGAAGATGAAGTATGACGAGAGCGACAACACCATCATTAGGGCGTCCCGTGCTGTCACAGAGAAGATGACTGACATCCTAGGTAACCATGGAAACCCCCCCCACCCCCCCCCAAATTGTCTTAGCATGGATACATGCCTTTCGTTATCACCTGGTGTGTGTGTGGCTGTCTGATTGACACTCTGACTGACCAATCAGGCGGACTCTTCTCAAAGACGGAGATGTCGGAGGTTCTCACAGAGATTCTCAAAATAGACCCCGCCTTCGACAAAGACTCCTTCCTCAGGCAGTGTGAACGGGACATCATCCCCAACATCCTGGAGGTGTGTCCCTGCTCTCTTTCTCTCAGCCAATCAGGCTCATTGGGGTTTGGCGGCAAACTGTTGTTATTGTATTGACCTGTTGTTGAGATGCGCTCACACCAAAAGCAAAGCAAAGTCTTTGCGCGGCGCCAATACATAACAACGTCAACGCAAAGATGTGAATAGATGCACATTAATGCGCGCTGCGCTGACCACACGCTTCACGTGGGACTCTACTCGCACAATCCACACAGATTGCTTTGTTCGCTAAAGTTGAAATATCTGAACGAATTTTGCTTGAAGCTGAATCACTGCGTGAGAAAAGTTTGCGGTTCGTGCAAGTAGAATATGTGCTTCATCACTCATGGAGGGGCATGGAGGATAGTTCTCCGATGTAAACGTGTGTTGTGTGTGTGTGTGTGTGTGTGTGTGTGTGTGTGTGTGTGCGTGTGTGTGTCCTCTGTACAGGCGATGATTCGAGGGGAGCTGGAGGTGCTGAGAGACTGGTGCTATGAAGCGGTATGACCTCTCTCATTGGCTGACTTTACTGTCAATCTATCCGGAGAGAATATAATTCCTTGTGAAACTCAAACTGTGTCTCTCTCTCCCCGGTGGTTAGACGTACAGTCAGCTGGCCCACCCCATCCAGCAGGCCAAAGCCATGGGTCTGCAGTTCCACTCTAAGATCCTGGACATTGACAGTATTGATGTAAGTGGTTTCACTCTGCCAGAACACTTAGGGAGGTAGAAGCCAATTCTAACAGAAGTAATTTTTTTAAAAGGCTTTTTTTTTTTTATTCAACGTTTCAATTAAATATGTTTGACAATTTGTCTCAATATAAATCAATACGATATATTTGCAGAGAACAATTGTTGGGACCTGCATCTAATCAACATTTATTTGATCTTAATCCTAACAGAGAAGGACACACCTCTGCATACTTCTACTACATACATTTCTCCCCCCCCGCCCCCCCTCGTCAACAATTCGGCAACTGCCCCTCAAAACTCCTGTGCACTGCTTAGGGCCTGCTTAGGGCCCCCCACAGACTCTAGAATCGCCGCTGGTAGTTGGTAATGCGGGGCTTGCTCTGCTGTTCCCTGTGCTTCTGTCTCATGTTCTACGTCACCGTCTCACCCCCAGCTGCCCATGGGCAAGATGATGGAGCAGGGCCCAGTGCTCATCATCACCTTCCAGGCTCAGATGGTCCTGGTGGTCCGCAACGTCAGGGGGGACGTGGTGGAGGGGGACCCAGTATGTATTCTACATTCAGGGCACTTAGCAGACGCTTTTATCCAAAGCGACTTACAATAAGTTCATAAGTCCGAAGAAAGAGAAACAATATATCGCTGTCGGTACAGTATTGTATTCTATGTATATATAGTGTATGTATATACAGTATATGTATTTCTCTTAGTCTTGGATATCAAAACGACACAAATCAATGCAACATTTTCTAAAAGATTGAGAAATATATATAATATTTCTATATACGAGATCTTAAAATATGGACATTGCACAATGCCATAATTGGCCAATGTTTCTGTTTGCCGTCAACGGTGGCCGTGGTTCACATTTGACTCCCAGACGCGAGCACATCTACATTGATAATGTGATCCCAAGGGAGGACACGTATCAGCCAGACTGCCGGTCTGTGGCTATTTTGAATAACAAATCCTGTGAAGAACGCTAATGTTAAACGGAGGGCTCCTCAATGACAGCGGCGATAGCTCAGCGAGGCGCCGCTGGCACGCTTCCGCTGTTTTGATTGGCCAAAGTTTTCACTGAGCGGCGGAGTCCAGCTGGAGGCCTGCCTGGCGTTCGGAGCGAAAGTGCTCTCGCAACGGATTAATGGTGGATGTACCTGCTCCTGGGATTAATGGACGGCTTCCTAATGTCTGCAGATAAAAATGACAGCTGTCCTTTGGGGTTTTGCTGAGGCTCGGCGAAGTCTCTTACACTCTCTCACTCAGTAACGTTCCTCCCTAGCCATCACTTTTTCCCCGTTTTTTCGCCGTTTGTCCTTCCGATTCCATCGCTGACCCCCCGTTGTGCTCCCTGCGGCGTGCAGGACAAGGTGCAGAGGATCATGTACGTGTGGGCTCTGTGTCGGGACCAGGAGGAGCTCAACCCCTACGCGGCCTGGAGACTGCTGGACATCTCCGCCTCCAGCACAGAGCAGATCCTCTGAGATGAGATGGGGACGCAAGCACGCCTTAACACACACACACAGACGCACTACACCCCCCACGCAACCCCACCTACTTAACCAGGGACGGGGGGGGGTGAAGACTCAGGGGTTCCCTGGGGGCTGGCTGATAAGAGCCCCACACTCGCGCTTCAAAGAAGTAGAAGTTGAAAGGATGGGTTGGGATAGTGGGAGCCCCGCTGCTGGCGGAGGCGCCTAGTGACCTGCTGCGAGGCATTAGCTGCCCACCAGGCTCCTACGCTGGCAGGCAGCCAGGGACCTCCTTTCTTCCTTATGCTCCTGCAGGCTGCGAGGCAGACCTAGGGAGAGGAGGCTTACTTCCGCGTTCATGTACCAGTTGTTCCGCGGACGACCACAAGGGGGCACTATATCACCGATCGGTCTACTTGAACGTCCCCTGCTGTCCGCCCTGTCTGCTTGTCAGTTATGTTTGGAACGTTATTATAGTGATTTTTGTTCTTCTCTATTGACTTCGGATATTCGTGTTGAAACAAATGGGTTTGGAATCTATGACGTTTAGTACATTTCCACTGGGATTCGTGTCATAAATGTCTCTTATGGTGTTGTCAAATGGGATGATGACTGCCATTTGGTGATTATCTGGGTCTGTGTGTGTGTGTATGAGTGTGTGTGTGGAGGGCCTATAGTATGATGCTAATGCACCAGGCAGTGCTGCTTGCGTCATTATTTTGTACAACACATTTGTTTGTAGGATATGAGGTGATTTGAGTCTTGAGATAAGTCTATATTTATTATAAAAAGTAATAAAGATGACACCTGATTTTCTTATTTGAATATACCTTTTTTGCATATTTATATAATGGGAATAATTCCACACATGCCTAACAAATCAGGAGAAAAATCTGGTAATTCATTCAAGGGCACTTTCTATTTAAAGTTCATTCTCGATTGATTCAGGTCTTGGCGTTCCCAAATGATTTCCTTTGGGAATGATTCTTACTCAGAGATTATTTTTACCCACAGCAGACGTGCTACACTACATTTCAGTAATGAGTAACAACTTACGAAAACACTTATTTTATGAGCTCTGCTATACTAATTTGTAATATTATGAATATTATATATCATCAAATACAAATGTAATGTGCTTTGACATTGCATCTGACATTGTATTAATATAATTGCAAAACGTTTGAATATTGAATTATACCACATTTTCGTTTTTTTCTTGGAAAATCTATGTACATTCTGAAACCGATACATTATCTAAAAAAGCCTTTACAATATAATTAATGCCAAGCAGTCCAATACTACCACTTGAACTGACTTGTCTTCATTTTTCATTAATATTTTTAATTTTTAACTAAGTCTATTCGACTCTCAATTCAAACTAGTTTATTGTGTCAAAAGTACAAAAGCCCTCTTTATTTTCGACATGAAGGCTAAATCACCCCTCTCTCGCTTGGGGACTGTGAACTGGGCATTCATAACATCATTTACCTCAAATATGTGTGTAACCTGTGTGCAATTATGTAAATCTAAATGGCTGTGCTGAACATTGCTGACTTGAAAGTTATTGAAATGAATAATTGAAATGTAAATCAAGTCATAAGTAACGCAGCCTATCAGAGCTTCACACCATTGTTTGTGTTTCTGTTGGAGAGTAGTCAGGGATACTTTCTATTAAATGGAATGCTGTGTGAAACCAGAGCAGAGAGTGTGGCTGTGCTCTATTCATACAACGCCTGACTCCCGGGCAAGTGAATGTCAGACGTGTGTCACTATCTAATTACACAAACTACATTACCTGTCTATTTGCCTAATCCGTTTTTCGTAATCAATTATTGCAAGATGCCTCCAAAGCAGTTCGAGTGATGGTCATTTATTACATCAGTGTTGTTTCTGATCCATCGCATTGAATTGTAATATCCTCGCTCCACGCCCTGCTCCTCAGACCTAATGTCCCATTTATCGTAATTGGAGTATTCATAGAGCAGCAAATTGAAACTGTCAAATCAATATGTACGTTTTCCCTCAGGGAGCCTCCGCCTTTCAATCATAGCACACACACTATCTGCTCACCGCGCGTCTGCCACGAGTCTGGCCGGGAACAGATACCTTCGGGGTAATTGTCTTTATGTGCTTCAAATGTAAACGTGTGATCACTGCAGCGTCTCTATATTACCACACATGGGATGACACAATCTCACGTTGAACGTGAATCCCTGGAATCAGGTTTTTCCTCCCTGAAAAAGAGAGCGTTGTGAATTTCAGCTTATCTGTTGTACTCTCACAACAGAGCAGGATGGATCACCCCAGCCTTGGGCGAGGAGGCCTGTTTCTGCTGATGAGTTAGCCTGCCAAATGATTCGCACACGCGTCGGAGATGGGGCGCTTCCTTCATGCGTGCGGTGTCCCTTGCGCGGGCGGACACGCGTGTAGATGTTCAGCTCGGTACGTGCGACGTCTCCGGCGTGTCACAGATGATGGATACCCACGGCTGGTGAACAATGCTGAAGTCGCAGCTCTGCTTGGGGGCCCCTCATCGCTCAGGATACACAGCACCCCCCCCCTTCGACACACATGTGCCCGTGTGCACAATATGGACAACCTCCTCCGGTGTATGCCCTTACATCAGTCGTTCGGCAACATGCGGCTCTTTCTCACAGGCTGCACCATGCTGTGGACTCATTGGTCAGTAGGGTCACACGGCAACTGACCCGGAATCCCACACTTGGGTAGAAGGGCTCATGGTTAGTTGACCTCCCTCATGGTGAGTCGTGCTTAAATGCCTGCAAAAATAATCGTTTGAACGGGGGAATACATCACTGCTGTGCAGACAACACGAAGGTCACGTCAATGCTCTGATGCACATCTGCCACTAAGGGCTGTGCTAGCTCTGTTACACATGTAGAGACACACACACACACATGTACACAAGCACACACAGACACACAACCTATATACGTCAAGTCCCGTTCTAGGTTTGAATTTCTGTGACCGTGCTGCTGACACATCAGGTCCACTTGGGTGAACTCTGCGCTTAGTTATAAAGATTCAATAAAGGAAATGTCCACCACAACCGTTTGACTTGAACACAGGTCCATCCAGCAACCTCTGTCTGTTTCTTTCTCATAAGGGGTTTGCCAACACATCCACTCCTCACAACCTGTCAGCTGTTCTGGTTGGACATTCACTTCCCCAGTCAGTCTTCATTCATTTTCCTTTTTTTGTAACACAAAACCAAAGCAAAACCCGGGGACATATATACAAGGATCTTCTCAGTCCACCCCCTATGGTCTGAAACCAGGATATCAAGGTATCTAGAAATAATGGACAATAATGGACAGGTGTGAGGTTTCTGCATGGCTGCCGTGGAACAGACAGCCTCTTTAGAGATCTTGGAGATGGGATGGGTTGGCTACGTGCGGGTCATTGGAGGGATGGCGGAAACGATGTGTTTTTGACATTGTAAATATGGTTGGGTTAGTATAAAAAATTGTGTATAAAAAAGTAACTCCAAATAGGCTTGCAAAGATTTCCCAAATGTTTTCCCAAAATGGTGATAGTCCTTGTTTTACTCCGGCTCTATTTCTCAAAGGTGAATAGTTTCATTATCCTTAAGCGTGCAAAGATACTTGATGGATCTTTTGTGGTTTTGTTTTTGCGGATATTGCCTCGCACTATGAGCAAAATTTGATATACAGTGTTATCCTCGTCATCTTTTCATCAGTCTAACGCGTTATTATTACCTCTTCTGCCATGTTCAGCCATCTAATAACAGTCGTCGTCTTGTATCTTTTTATGAAAGTCAGGGACGCCTGATGCTATCCATCCGTTTCCATATGAGTGGCCACTATACTATATACTACTAGGAACAGTTATGAAAGAGTTGTAACTGATTACATAAGAATATTCAAGGTATGGTAATAATTGTATTAAGTAAAATATTTTATGTAAGAATTTATAATATAAGTATTTATAAAACAGAAAAAAACAAAAATAAATCCAAAGTCCCCTTGGATTGGAAATCGCTCTTTCAAGACAGACCCGAAGTTGCAACATAGATATAACCCGACATACAACACAGAGAAATAATACATAGCCTGGATGTAAACAATGAATGAGTGAACTGTTGGAGGACGGAGGCATGCCTGTTGGGCAGTAATGGGTTGGGTAGAGGGACCTCGCCGGGCTTCTGTCATCCAGTAAGGACTGGTAGACGTGCAGAACCTCCCAGGCCCTGCATTAGAGACAAGGTGGGTGTGCAGAGAGAGCTATTTACTGTGGCTGGAGCTCTGGCCGTCTGCATACGATTGCACTCATAAGCACTCCCCTCGCGCAAATGAAAGCCAGCTACCAAGAAGCGACAGCTCATGCCAAAGAACATCCTCTCCTTTCTTGCTTGCTTTCTCCGTTTTATTCTCTCTCTCCCCCCCCTTGCTCTAATTAGCTATTTTTCTTGCACCTCCTCACTTTCGCCTGCTCTCACTCTTCTCGTTCCATTTCCTGCCATTCCAGCCAGTGTTACATCTCTTTTTTTTTTGTCTTCGTCAATTAATCACCCACTTTCCTCCATTCTCTCTCTTTCTCTCTCTCTCTCTCTCTCTCCCTCTTTCTCTCTCTCTCTCTCTCCCTCCCTCTCTTCTCATTCTGTCTAAATCTAATCAGCTCCCTCTGCCCGGGCGAGCGTCGCGCGGCCCACTTTAATTGTGAGGATTCTTTATGAGAATCTGTAATTCTGCTGAAGGGAAGAAAAAACAATGGCAGCAAATTCTGTTTCTATCGATCACGCCCCCCCTGACTCAGACGTCCCCTCTCACCGTCTGGGGGCTCTGTGTGTGACGTCTGCCTTCCAGCCTTCCATGTGTCACAAGATTTAGAGGCCGGGGTGAGGCTATTGGCCTCCGCATCCGCAGAGCGTCAGCGGGGAACAGACAGAGCCTGGCTGTAAATACAGGATGCTGCCTCCTCAGACACAAATGGCTCCATAAGCTGTCTGGCGATGGCGTCAGGAAGGTTAGTCAGACCACCCTGTTCAGACGCCCCCGAGGCGGTAACTCAACAGAACGCTGTGGTCCACCCATGACCTCCTCCGGTGATAAAACCGTACTGACACCACAGGAGGAATAAGGAAAGGCGGAAACGGACAAAAAAGGGAATATTAAGTGTAAGAGTTATGCGGAATGTGTGATTAGGCGAAAAACGTTTTTTATAAAAGCAAGAGAAGATAGGAAGCCTAACAGATGAATATACTCTGTGTTTAGTAGTGTGCTATCATCTAGCCAGGGAGAACACACTCGACCTCTCTCCAGCCCTGGAGGTGTGACGGATCGCCTTGCCCGCGGTGAAGCCCCCACACCTTAGTCACTGTTTGCTAACCTTAAACCACAGCTAATCTATGTGAATAAATCTGATTAAAACCAGTATGTGTGGGATAAGGGGCTGACCTGACCTACAAACAGCTTATCAATAATGTGAACGTTAACAGTTGGGGTGTAGAATATCAACCATCCACACTGCCATGTTCAGTCAGTGAGCAGTGGCGTCCGGTGGCTGGGGGGGAATGGATTGAAGGGTCGACCCAACAGCATAGGACATGCTGTTGGGTCGACCAATCGCTGCAGCGAGGCTCTTGTGAGAAATCAGGGTTACAGAAGGGTTAAGAAACCCCAATTGACAATCATTATTATCTCTCTCTTCCTTTTCCTCTCTCGCTCTCTCGCTCTCTCTCTCTTTCTCTTTCTCTCTCTTTCTCTCTCTCTCTCTCTTGGCATGGGCTCTGGCCTATAGAAGTCAGATCTCAAACACCATCAGCATGACCGGCGATGAAATGAGGCGATGAAAACAGAGCATAGTTCTCCCATCAAAGTTCATGAGGCTGAGGGTCAGAGAGGCATCCAGCGAAGAGCGTGAATTGGGAAGGCATGGGGGGAAAACATGGAGATGCCTAATCTGAGAGGCAACATGGAATGGATCAAAAGATGAGAACTAGTGCACCAATGCATCCCTACACTATGTTTAGCACTGCGCTATGTCAAGCATGCTGAGCGCAACACGATTTATTTGTGTTTGATCATTGTTTATACAGGTACATCTCTGTGAGGCAAAGTGACCAAACTGATAAGAGCAGTAGTAAATTCACATGGTCCATTTGCACTAGGCCCCTAGAATGGGGCGTAACGTGAATTGGGGGCTCGTCCGGGATCTTGTCGCGTTTCGTTTCGGTGAGTTAATTGTTTTTTCTGGTTGGCAGTAAATTTTGGTGTGTGGGGGAAATTATGGAGTTTGCACTTGATGAGTTCATGGGCAGTCCGTCGTTAAAAAAAATTGAAAAATGTCGAAAAGCAGACCTATTGATTTTGGCCAATTGTTATGATGTGCATGTGGCTTACAGTGCCAGGAAGGCAGAAATTAAGCATTTGCTGTGTGCAAAGCTGGTGGAGCAGGGTATTTTACCTAACCCAGCTGCTGATGCGGCTGAGGGTGTTGCGGGTGACGAGGCGAGTGACGCGCCAATGGCAGAGCTGAAAGCAGCGGAGGCTGCTAGCATGCTCGCTGCTGGTGTGAAGCTTGGGCCGGTCACAGATCCAGTCATGGGTAACCTGACCACAGAGGATCTCCGCCTAGCCCTCCAAATAAAGGAGGTTGAAACCAAAAATAAGCAGCTTGAGGTGCAGGCAATGCATCTGCGGATAAGAGCTCTTGAGCTCGAAAGAGAAGCCCCTGTAGCCTCCACCCCGGTGTCTCCTTTTGGCCACGGCTCTGTTTCTGCTCCTACTTTTGATATCAGTAAACACATTGCACTAGTCCCTCCGTTTCGTGAGTCCGAGGTCGACTCTTATTTCAGCGCTTTTGAGCGTATAGCTGCCGCCCTAAGTTGGCCTAAAGAGTTCTGGTCCCTTCTCCTTCAGTGCAAACTAATAGGAAAAGCTCAGGAAGTCTGTGCCAGTCTGTCAATTGAGGATAGTCTTGATTATAACATCCTGAAAAAGACTGTGTTGCAGGCCTACGAGCTGGTCCCCGAAGCCTACAGGCAAAAATTCAGAAATAGCGAAAAAGCTGCTAACCAGACCTATGTGGAGTTTGTGCGCGACATGAGTGTGTTGTTCGATAAGTGGTGCCAAGCGTGTAACGTAAAATCCATGGCGGAAATGAGAGAGCTCATACTGGTAGAAGAATTAAAAAAGTGTTTGCCAGAAAGAATTGTTGTTTATTTGAATGAACAAAAGGAAACATCAGTAGCAAAAGCAGCGGTGCTAGCTGATGAATTCATTCTAACTCACAGGAGTGTCTTTTCTGTGCCATCACCTCGTGTTTTGCCTGAGCGCAAAAACCGGTCGCCAAAGTTGTCACGTAAAAGCACATTACCAGCGGCGGGTGAGAGCCGTGAGTGTTTTTACTGCCATGAGCCAGGACATTTGATTGCTCTTTGTCCTGTTCTTAGACGGAAAGGACAACAGAAAAATGCTAAACCTCCGGTAGGCGTGGGTTTCATTAACACTGCGTCCCCGCCTGAAAAGCGTCCTGAGCCGTTACCTAGCTCAGAGGTACATGATGACATTGACCTTCGTTTCAAGCCGTTTGTTTCAGCTGGGTTTGTGTCTGTAACTGAGAAATCTGATAAAGTCGCTGTAACTACTCTTCGCGATACCGCCGCCTATCACTCATTCATACTTGCTAGTGTTCTACCACTCTCAAACAACACTTCATGCGGTTCTGATTTGCTCGTGTGGGGAATTAAAATGTGTGAACTGAACGCCCCACTTCACATGGTCCATTTGCAATCCCCCTTAGTTTCAGGACATGTGAAAGTTGCCGTACTCCCGCGGTTTCCAATCAGTGGCATTTCATTTATTTTGGGAAACGATCTGGCCGGAGGAAATGTGTTTCCTCTGCCTGAAGTGATTACGGATCCCAGTTCGGCTGCATCTGCTGGTTGCCCCACCTCTGTCTCTTCTGCGGTGCCGAAATTGTTCCCTGTGTGCGCCGTTACGCGTGCACAGGCTCGTAAACTGGGTGACTCTGTGGATTTGTGTGAATCATTCATGGCTACGTTAGGTGAGGGTGAGCCCTCCTTTTCAGTGTCTCCTGCTACGGAGTGTGACAAAGTAGCAACATGTGTGAATCAATCTGAGCTATTTCTTGCTGATCCAGATCTGAGTTTAAATGTAACACGTGAAATGTTAATTAACGCTCAGAAAAAAGATCTGTCTTTAACATTGTGTCTGTCCTCTGCAGTAGCCGCCGAGGAAGACGGAAATCGTGTGTATTTTCTGGATGACGGTGTTTTGATGAGACGGTGGAGTCCCGACTCCAGTGAGACACGCACTGTTAATCAGGTGGTTGTGCCAAAAGGCTTTCGTGCACAAGTTTTGAGTCTTGCACATGACTCTGCATTAGCTGGCCACCTTGGTATTAAAAAGACCTACCATCGTGTGTTGCGCAATTTCTTTTGGCCCGGATTAAAAACTGACGTGACAAAGTATTGCCGCACCTGTCATACATGCCAAATGGTCGGAAAGCCAAATCAACCTGTTCCTCCGGCCCCTCTGCATCCGATCCCGGTGCTCGGGGAGCCGTTTGAACGTGTGTTGATAGATTGTGTAGGTCCGTTGCCCAAAACGAAATCAGGACACCAATACATTTTGACAGTGATGTGCGCTGCGACGCGGTACCCTGAGGCCATCCCGCTGCGCACTCTCCGAACCAAACCAGTTGTGAAAGCCCTCACTAAGTTCTTTTCTACTTTTGGTTTACCTAAAACCGTTCAGAGTGATCAAGGCACAAACTTCATGTCCAAACTCTTCACACAAGTAATGAAAGAACTTAAAATTAAACAGGTTACATCAAGTCCTTACCATCCAGAGTCCCAAGGCGCACTTGAAAGGTTTCATCAGACTTTGAAATCCATGATGCGCAAATACTGCCTTGAGTATAATCGAGAGTGGGATGAAGGCCTCCCTCTGCTGTTGTTTGCCGTGCGAGAAACTCCGCAGGAATCGTTAGGTTTCAGTCCTTGTGATCTGGTGTTTGGCCATACTGTGCGTGGTCCTCTTCGGCTCCTTAAAGAAAAGTGGCTGTCAGAGTCACCAAGAACGGAGCATAATCTGCTGGATTACGTTAGTTATTTTTGTAAGCATCTCCACGATGTATGTCAGTTAGCTCGTGAGAACTTGGCACAGAGTCAAGTGAAAATGAAGCATTGTTACGACGCAAAGTCAGTACTCCGTGTATTTAGCCCTGGTGATAAAGTTCTGGTGCTGCTTCCGTTAGCTGGATCAAGCTTACAGTCTCGGTTTTCTGGTCCATACACGGTGGACAGAAAAATAAGTGACACAGATTATGTTGTCCATACTCCCGATCGGAAAAAGGAAATCCAGAGTGTGCCATATAAACATGCTAAAGCGCTATTTTTCCCGAATGAGTGATCTCCCACAGACTCCTGCTGCGCCTGTGATGTCTGTGTCCATTGTTCCTACTCAGTACAATCTTGCTGATGATGGTCTGGCCGAGAAAAGTGGATTGATGCCGGCCGCTCGTTTGAGAAATTCAGAGGTTCTGGGTGAGTTGGAGAATTTTTTGTCTCATCTGTCTGCCTCAGCCCGTGCAGATATTACCGAGTTGATTGAGGACAATGTGGTGTTCCCCAACACAGAATTGGCCAGTGTGGTAAATCGGTTATTTATGATTGGTTGCACTGAAGTATATAAGGCAGAATCGCCACCAGGGGGGCCTCTTGGTACTCGGCTCTGCCAGATAGCTACGCGCGATAGTTACGGTCTTCAATAAAAGTGATTCTAAGTCAATAGTCTGTCGTGTGCACTTTGAGTTCCTCTTAAACAGACAAGAATAGTAAATACACTACAGTTTGGCGACGAGGATGGGATGTTTAAGTTGGAAGAAGTCACAGAGTTAGTATGTCAAGCAGCTCCAGTGAGGCAGAAGACTACGATGACGAAGAACCAGAGAGACGTTCGGTGAGTGAAAGGACCGTCGAACAGAAGATGGCATTCGGTAAGCCAGAAGATTTCCACTTATCGCGAGCGGTTAGAGCAGTACTTTGCAGCAAATGGATTGGACACTAAAGAAGAGAGAACCAAAGCGGTTTTTCTTACGGTGGTAGGAAAAAGGGCGCACAGCTTACTGATGGATTTGTGCGCGCCAGATAAGCCATCGGGTAAAACATACAAAGTACTGGTGGAAATGCTAGAAAAGCACTACGTTCCGAAAACCATCTTTATTGCTGAGAGATGCAAGTTTCACGGAAGAAACCAAAAGGAAAACGAAACGATGAGTGAGTACATTGCAAGTTTGAGAAAATTAGCAGCCACGTGCAAATTTGGAACATTTTTAGACGAAGCACTGCGTGATAGGTTCGTCTGTGGAGTTAAGAGCAGTGACCTAAGAGATCGGTTACTCAATGCGGCTCACACAAAAGACTTAACGCTACAGCTTGCAGTAGAAATGGCGCTCTCTTTTGAGGTAACAAAGGACAGTGCGCAACAGTTTGCACAGAGGAGCTATAAAGCTAATGTGGTGGAGAAGAAGACTCCACTAAAGCATCGAGAGGCTACGGAAAAGTCTACAGCTAACGGGAAGTCATGCTATCGATGCAATGGAAACGGTCATAGATCGGATGAACGCAGGTTCAAGGACGCAGAGTGTCACCAGTGTAAGAAAAAGGGACACATCGCAAAAGCATGCCGCGGACATAAGGAAGGAAGCTATGGCAAGGCCGCATGGAAAGGGACCATGCATATGGAATGTTGCAACGCTCCCCAGCACGTGGACCAGAGTAACGCTCTCCGGCACGTGGACCAGAACAACGCTCCCCGGCACGTGGTCCAGAGCAACGCTCCCGATCTTCGGGCAGATGGAGATCGTATCCAGCCTCAGCCCCGCAGTAGCAGAGAAGACGGTGGTGGGCTGACAAGGTTCAGGGTGGATGCGGTAAAGAACATTGACACTGGTCAGACATTGGACAGTGGAGGGGTTGATCCTTTTGCAATGGATATGGGTAAAGTTGACATTGTGAAACCCTACTATGTGTATGTCAGTGTAAATGGTACAAGGGTAAAAATGGAGGTAGACACTGGCGCAGCTGTGTCGGTGATATCTGAAAATCTGTTTAAACGCAGGTTTAAAGAAGTGAAACTTAGTCCAGCAAATTGTGTGCTAAAAACCTACAGTGAGGAATCATTGCAATTGTTGGGAAAATTCACAGCAAAGGTGAAATGCAAGGAACGCTCTGAAAGGCTAGAACTACTAGTTGTGAAAGGAAGAGGTCCTGCATTAATGGGCAGAGACTGGATAAGTCAAATAAAGCTAGACTGGTCAAGAGTCAACAGAGTAGCTCCTGATACAGTGGATGATGTGTGTGCCAGACATGCATCAGTGTTCAAACCTGATTTAGGCAAGCTAAAAGGTATTGAAGCCAGACTACATGTAGTTCCAGATGCGGTGCCCAAGTTTTGTAAGCCTAGAAACGTGCCATATTCACTAAGAGAAGCCGTAGAGAGAGAACTAAAAAAATTGGAAGCTGATGGTGTCATCTCACCCATTAATTACAGTGAGTGGGCAGCTCCAATTGTTTGTGTGCCTAAAAAGGATGATACTGTGAGAATATGTGGAGACTACAAGGTCACCATAAATTCATGGTTGAATGTGGAACAGTATCCACTACCCAAAACCCAAGATTTATTTGCTAAACCAGTTTACCAAATTAGACTTGTCACAGGCTTATTCGCAAGTTCCGTTAGAGGAAAATTCAAGACATTACCTGACTATCAACACACACAGAGGGTTGTATCACTACAACAGGTTACCCTATGGTGTCGCTAGCGCTCCTGCTATATTCCAAAAGATTATGGATCAGGTTCTTCAGGGCATGGAAGGGGTCATCTGTTATTTAGATGACATTTTAATTACTGGAAAAGATACAGCAAGTCACCTGACCAACTTGGAAGAGGTTCTTAGTAGACTTGAAACTTACAATCTCAGGGTAAAAAGAGAGAAGTGTGCTTTCATGCAGAACAGCGTTTCCTACTTAGGACATGTCATTGATGCTATGGGCATACATCCAATGAAGGAGAAGACAGATGCTATTCAGAGGGCTGCAGTTCCGAAAAATGTTACTGAACTCAGGTCATTCCTAGCTCTGTTAAACTACTATGGGAAGTTTATTCCTAATCTATCTACTCTGATTCAGCCGATGACAGCATTGCTGCATAAAGATGCAACCTGGGAATGGTCAGAGAAATGTCAAAGGGCATTTGAAAGTGCAAAGACGTCTCTTCAGTCAGATCAATTGTTGGTACATTTTGATGCTGAGTTACAAATCGTACTAGCATGTGATGTTTCTCCTTATGGAGTAGGAGCTGTAATCAGCCACAAAATGAAAGACGGAAGCGAGAGACCTATTGCATTTGCATCGAGAATGCTAACGAAAACAGAACAGAATTACTGTCAATTGGAAAAAGAGGCACTGGGTCTTGTATTTGGAGTTATGAAATTCCATGATTATCTTTATGGAAGGAAATTCCTGTTACTGACAGATCACAAGCCGCTGTTGAAAATTTTGGGGCCTAAGACAGGTGTGCCAACCCTGGCCGCCGCTAGATTACAAAGGTGGGCTCTAATCTTGGCAGCGTATACATACGAAATCCAGTACAAGAAGTCAGAGCAGCATTGCAATGCTGATGCCTTGTCAAGATTACCTGTGAAGCCTGATGTAGATGTGGTGTCAAACCCGATTTACAGAGTGTCTTACCTGGAGGACTTACCTCTTACTGCTAGAGAAATAGCAAAAGAAACAGACAGAGACCCTGTGTTAAGAGTGGTTAAACAGCTGGTGTTAACTGGGTGGCCTAAACATGTACAGGATGAGTCACTGAAGCCTTATTTTCAGAGGAAATTAGAGCTCAGCATTGAGGATGATTGTTTATTATGGGGTTACCGTGTGGTAGTGCCTGATAAACTGAGAGACCGCTTATTATCTGAATTGCATGAGCACCACTGGGGAATAGTTAAAATGAAATCCCTCGCCAGAAGTCTATTCTGGTGGCCTACCTTAGATGACAGTATTGAACGTGAAGTGAATCAGTGTACTATTTGTCAGCAGCAGCGTAGTATGCCTACTACCGCACCAGTACATACATGGAAATGGTCTTCGAGTCCATGGGAAAGAGTACATCTTGATTTTGCTGAGGACCACAAGCAGATGTTTTTAGTAGTGATGGATGCCTATGCTAGATGGCCAGAGATAGTTCCCATGAACACTACTACATCATCTAAGACAATTGAAGCACTGAGAAATTTATTTGCAGCTTATGGGTTACCTAAAGAAGTTGTAACTGATAACGGACCTCAGTTCGTATCAGAAGAGTTTGAGTCATTTTTGACTAAAAATTGAGTAAAACACATCAAATCGCCTGCATACCATCCTGCAAGTAATGGTTTAGCTGAAAGATTGGTCCAAAATCTTAAGAAATCCCTTGCCAAGAATAGAGCCATTGGTGGTATGACGCTTGACCACTGTGTAGCAAATTTTCTGATTGGATACAGAAACACACCCCATACTAAGACAGGAAAGACCCCAGCTGAGCTGTTTCTGAGAAGACAGGTGCGAACCAGATTGTCGCTTATCAAGCCAGAGTTCTCTCAGAGAATGCAGACTGAGTCTGAACCAGATCTTCCCCGTGTTAGGTTTTTCACGGTTGGTCAACACGTGTTTGTAAAGAATTACAGGGGAGGGGAGAAATGGTTGAATGGAGTTATATGTGAAGTGTTGGGTCCGGTCACATACAATGTTGAAGTAAATGGAAATTGTGTGAAAAGACATGTGAACCAGATGTTGGGTGTCAAGGGAAATCCAAACCATTCGAATCAAATGGACTCTTGTGATAGAGCATCTTGCAACATTGATGATTTCAATGCAGACACTGATGTGTCAGAACATCCTGAACCACAGGTTGTGGAAGAACGACCTTTGGAACCACCACCGCCAGTTGTGGAAAGGAACACTCGTCCTGTGAGAGACAGACGTCCTCCGGATAGACTGAACTTGTGACTGAAATGAAGATTGGTTAAAAGGAAGAAAATAAATCTAATGTAATGTATGGTTACTGTTGAAGAAATACTGTACATGGTTATGTAAAAGACATATATATATATAGAAAAAAAATGAAAAGAAAAGAAGTTTAAATTTACAAGGGAGGAGCTGTGGTGTTCCCCAACACAGAATTGGCCAGTGTGGTAAATCGGTTATTTATGATTGGTTGCACTGAAGTATATAAGGCAGAATCGCCACCAGGGGGGCCTCTTGGTACTCGGCTCTGCCAGATAGCTACGCGCGATAGTTACGGTCTTCAATAAAAGTGATTCTAAGTCAATAGTCTGTCGTGTGCACTTTGAGTTCCTCTTAAACAGACAAGAATAGTAAATACACTACAGACAACTTGTTGCTGTTTTCTGATCATCCCAGTCAAACTTCTGTCCTTTACCATGATGTTGACGTGGGGAGCCACAAACCAATAAAACAGCATGCGTACAGAGTTAATCCGACAAAAAGGGCCCTGATGCAGCAGGAGGTGAATTATCTGGTCGAGCATGGTTTAGCTGTTCCCAGTACAAGTGCGTGGAGCTCACCCTGTGTTTTGGTACCGAAACCCGACAGCACCCCTCGTTTCTGTAATGACTATCGAAAGGTAAATTCAGTCACAAAACCTGACTCTTTTCCGCTCCCTAGGATGGAGGATTGTATAGACCGTGTAGGCTCCGCCCAGTACGTGACAAAGCTGGACCTGTTAAAAGGTTATTGGCAAGTTCCTCTAACACACCGTGCGTCCGAAATATCAGCTTTTGTCACACCCGACACTTTCCTACAATACACTGTTATGCCATTCGGGCTGCGTAATGCTCCCGCTACTTTCCAACGGTTGATGCATCTCGTGTTGTCTGGTGTTGAAAATTGTGAGGCATATCTCGATGATGTAGTTGCCTACTCCTCCACCTGGTCCGATCATCTTAACACACTGTCCCTCATTTTCAGGCGTCTTCGTGAGGCCTTCCTCACGCTTAATCTCGCAAAATGTGAGTTTGGCAAGGCCACCGTTACCTATCTGGGTAAGCAGGTTGGTCAGGGACAGGTGCGTCCGTTGGCTGGAAAAGTGCAAACTATCATTGATTTCCCGCCTCCACAGTCCAAGAAAGCGCTGCGCCGTTTTCTTGGTATGTGTGGTTATTATCGTGGGTTTTGTAGAAATTTCTCTGATGTTGTGGCTCCTCTAACAGGTCTTGTAAGTCCGTTGAAAAACTTTGTGTGGTCCCCCGCTTGTCAGGCTGCCTTCGAATCGGCCAAGGCGTTACTATGTAGCGCACCTGTCCTCGCTGCGCCCTGCTTTGCACGTCCCTTTAAATTAGAAGTTGACGCCAGCGCATGCGGCGCAGGTGCTGTACTCTTACAAGAGGATGAGCAGGCTATAGACCACCCTGTTTGCTACTTCTCTAGGAAGTTCAATAAGCACCAGCTTAATTACAGTACTATTGAGAAGGAAGCTCTTGCTCTCCTACTAGCCTTACAATATTTTGAAGTGTATACGGGGTCGAGTTCACAGCCTGTTCTTGTATATACAGACCACAACCCACTAACATTCCTTGCAAACATGCGCAACTCCAACCAGCGGCTCATGCGCTGGTCTCTCCTTCTGCAGGACTTCAACCTGCAGATTCAACACAAAAAAGGTACTGAGAATATAATAGCAGACGCATTATCTCGGTGTTCCTCAGAACCATGAGAATTAAAACATTTAGGGGAGGGTTTAATTCTTGGGTGTGGGGGTGTTACGACTGTGGTCGTAGTTTTTGTATTCTGTGTTTGTGTGTGTGTGGCTTTGTGTTTTCTGTCAATCTTATATGTAAATAGGAATGTGCCATTCCCGGGTGGGGATTGGTCCACTCGTTTCGGTCGGGGACGGTGATTGGCCAAGGCAAGAATAAAAGGAGTCAAGATGGCCACCGTGGAAGCCAGCACTTCCATCCTCCTCTCCCAACAAGCCACATGTGTTTTTATGTCCTGTATTTTAGTTTAGAAGTTTCTGTTCAAATAGTAGGGGTGGACTGCCATTTCAGTTTGTATTGTTTCTTCCTGTTTTCATTAGAAAGGGAGCTGATTTAATTGGCATTTGTTTTCTTAGGTTAGAGTCTTTTGTTTCAGATAGGGACGTTTTGTTTGTTATTTTGGCCTGGGTCCACCCTGAAGCCTACTTTAGTTACGTTGATAATTGTTTGTGTGGAATAAATCCTGTAATCATTTAAAAAGGAACAACACGTGTACTAGTGGCTACTTGGGAGTTGGGGAAGAGGGGTGTTATTCATGTTGCGTCCTAGGCCCCTAGAATGGGGCGTAACAACAGTGGAAGGGCAAGTCCTCAACTCTCTCCTTGTTTGTCCGTGCCAAACAGACTTGTTTGACCCCTCGCTTGATTTCCCTGCTGCAATTCCCTGTGCCAAATTAGCCCCTGGTGCTAATTTTAGCATTTATTTCATTAGAATTAGGCAATTAATCATTACATAGATATCTGGGCTATTTTATTCCCCCCTGCTCAAATATGTTAACCATGTCCACATATATAAATGATTAATTATCCTCTTCCATTAAGCCACACTTCTTGTTTAATTAAGCATTGGGTCTACTGATGTCAGATACCGTGGGGGCGGTTATGCTCTATATGAACTGTAGTAACCTAAATGACGGTACAGCATAGGAAATTAGCCAGATGGCTAATCATGTCTTTTAGGTTGACTTTGTTGTCAATAGTCAATAGCAATTTACTTATATCCCTGTAATTGAAGATATCTTAATGGCCTTAATAGCCATACATAACTTTGCTAAATTAGTCAGTCAAAACCCAGAGCTTTTTAAAATGTTCTCTTGAGTTAATCCACTGCATTGCTCTCTTGAGATTCCCCCAAATTAATCTCTCTTCAAAGAATAATTAGTCCTGCAAAGTAATGAATGTTTTTGTTGTATTGTTATGCTATGTTAATTAATTGAGCCTAGATGGAATTACCCCGTGACCACAGAGTGCTTGCAGTGTCAAGGTCTCCGTATAGAGCCAGCGCACGGTTGAAGCAATAAGAGGGCGACGCTGCCCTTGCGTGTCCCCCTGTCCTACTGGGACTCGGGCTCTGGGCTCTGGGGATGCATAACCTTGATAATGGCTCAGTTCAAGGAATGTGCATATTTGGTTTGAGTTCTGACTCACGCTTACTTCTTAGCCTACAACTTTTACCACTCCTTCTACTTCTACTGTAATAACTACTACTAATATTGCAATATAACATAATGTAACAACTACTTATGACTCAGATAAGGCTTCATGCAATGTATGCTCTGTTCCACAACTGATCATTTCTCCTTCCCTTCTTCATCTCTTTCTTTCCTGTTCTTTCCTCATATCTCATCTCCCACTCTCAATCACACGCTGTAACTCTTCATTTCTTAACACAACACATTTCTCTTCACAATTTCACACAGTTGTGCTTGTCCTTCCCCCTCTCCATCATTCCCCGTCTCCATCCACCATCCATCCAGCTCCGGTGATCCATCCATCTGTCCACAGCATGACAATCCCCTGGGCCAATTAGGTGAGCAGGGTTGGCGTCAGCCGGGACGTTAAGAACTCATGGCTCCATAAATGGCGTGGCAGGATGTCTTGCTAGCATAGCCCTGACGGATCGGCGCTGGCTTCCCAGCTGGGATGAATGGTGGCCCTTATTGGCGGCTGTGCAGCTGGCTGGTTCGACGAGCTGCCGGTACGAGGAAGGGAGCGGCACAGGCGGCAGGGACCTGCGATGTGCGCACACGATGATGAACGACTCACCTTCCTCTGTGAAGCATATTAAAGTCTGATCCCGAGCAGATAGCAGACAGAGGAGGAGAGGGGGATGGAGGGGAATGGAGGTGGAGGAGGAGGAGGAGAAGGAAGCGGAGGAAGAGGAGGAGGAGTAGGAGGAGAAGAAGAATAAGGAAGAGGGGAAGGAGGAGGAGGAGGGGGAAAAGGAGGGGGAGAAGAACAACAACAAAGAGGAGGAAGAGGAGGAGGAGGAGGAGGGGGAGGAGGAGTGGTAGAAGAAGAATAAGATGTGTGTGCGTATGGGATAAGAATCAGGTAAGGGGGGGGGGGCTGTTCGATAAAATATGTAAAGGAGGAAATTAAACCTCAGACAAAAATATCAAAACCCGTCTCTTCTCATACCAGCCTCACAAGACACCCCCTTGTCTCACTCCCTCAGGCCCCCCCCGGCCCTAATCTACCTTCCATTTCAAGCGACTGATGAAATGAGCAGAGTCCATTTTTAATTTTTAATACACTCCCTGCAGCCCGGCGTCTGGTCCGGGCGGGCCTGGCCCATTAGACTCAACGCGGCTGGCACTGTGCACTTCACCTCACCTGTACATCTCTGAACGATTATGTTTCGCTCTCTTCAGCCTTCTCCAGGGAACGCATCAAACAATTTGACCTTTGCGGAAGTAAAAGTCTGCACTTTAGCCATCAACATACTTTAAACTAGAAGAAACTATACCAAAACAGTAGCTTGACTGAAAGTAGATGAATAGGCCTGGGTACATTTAAAATGCAAAAACCTTTTCTCTGTGAATGGTGTTTCTTAAGAACAGTTTTTCAACAACAGCGGCTCCAGATAAAAAGGTCAGCTTCAACCTGACACCCTGATGCTAATACGAGTGGCAATGCTATCTCCAGCCCCTCATAACTGTAAATGAATGGACCAACTGTGATCAAAACCCTACGATGTTATTACTTGTGAATTGAAAAGCTCTCCGTCGGGAAGTCACTGTGGGTCATCGAGAGCGAGATCGCATCGGAACTCAATTCTGCTCGGTCACGCGTCATTTCCACCCCTGCTCGTGGGCTTTCCTCAATCTCTGTATGGGAAATTGTGGGATTCCCTGCTGACATGAGTCACTAAACGAGGTGGGCCACACTTCTGAGGATAGTGGGCTTGAGACCGTAGAATATCAAAATATATTTTGCCCAGAGAGGGCAAAAAGAAAACAGAAAAATAGCAAGGTGTTCTCTTATATTTTCTCTCTTTTTGTTCTACTCTCAAAATGCACTACTTCTAAAATAACTTTCAAAGATAACGCATATGCACCGACACATGCACACACACACACACACACACACACACACACACACACACACACACACACACACACACACACACACACACACACACACACACACACACACACACACACACTGTATAAGGTAAAATGTCAGCAGAGCGAGAGAGCTGGAGTGGCAGTATATACCTTGACTTTGCTCATAGTTTTCTGAACTTCTTTAATAACGCCTCTAAAGTTACAATGCCACTCTGTAATGCTGCAAAAACACACCTCTGTCGGTCATCTGCTTGATGAATAAATGAATGAGTGAACGTCTTGTTGTCAGACCGAGAGATCGACAAGTGGGAAGTTGTAATTATATCCATTTTACAATTGTAATAAGTCACCTGCCAATAGAAACATTCAGTCTGATAATTGCTTTTCCCTTGCTGGCCTGGTGTGTGTGTGTGTGTGTGTGTGTGTGTGTGTGTGTGTGTGTGTGTGTGTGTGTGTGTGTGTGTGTGTGTGTGTGTGTGTGTGTGTGTGTGTGTGTGTGTGTGTGTGAAAATGTGTGTGCGCACTCAACAGCTCCTCCAGGCGTCATGCCGGCTGTGCAAGTGAGGAAGTGATGATGGTGGAACGGACCTGCGATTTTAATTTCCTGGATGGATGCCCTCTGCTCTTCATGATTCGGAGACAACCGACTCATCCTCCGCACGCGGGGGGGTCATCAGGGGGATCCGACGTCCACTCTGCATGCAGGACTCAGCCGCTCAACCAGTCACTCCGCCAATCAAAACTCTGGGTATGTCGATGAGGTAGTATAGCTGTGCTTGATGTGGATCCCCTGGTATCCAAGATATTGACTGATGACCTTTTCTAGTTAATTACAGCTAGAGAGACGCATTATTGACCCATCCCCGAAACAGGTGGATTACAGTGTTAAGCCGATCTCAGTAAGTCAGGTGTATTGATATATATATATATATAAAGGCTGCCACATTTTGTGTATGATGTGTGTATGTAGACTGAATTAATCTCTTGAATATCAACTCAGATTTTAATAGAAATAGGGGGAAAAATGAGTGTCTAGATGAATACCGTCCGCGTTCCTCTGGTTCCTTTTCCTGCCACGGCTGATCCTCATGCCGTAATAATATATTTATAATGTTTCATAATTAATGAAAAGTCATCGATCACACCAAACGCAGCACGAATTAATCCTCTGCCGATTCTAATCGTGCGGAGAGAATTTGAAGCCCGGTCTCATCACTCAAGCTGAGGCCTTTGGGACTCAGACATCAGTACACAGAACACCCTCATCTTTATGTCATTACAGTGATCCTACAACCCCGCTCCCCTCCCCATCAGCCCCCCGTCCCCCCACCCGCACCACGCTTGCTAGATGGAGGACGACACTGAGCACGGGTGCAAGAAGAATTCTTTAGCATGCTGGCTGGTAACTCCAATCCCTGCTCATTCCTTTGATGTGACACTACCGTTTCACACTTCCAAACAATGTATGGCTGCTCGTCAATCTTACATTTTTGGGCGGGGTAGTAAAAGTCCCTTGGTATGGTATCATGATGTCGAATGTTGCAGTAAATCTTTCGCCTAAAACTATTTTGCCTTTTGGGGAAACTTTGTTTATGACTGTAGAATGCAGGTATGTGCATAATTAATAAACGTATGCATGAATAACTAAGACGCTCCCCTTACCGGCCCCTGGTCTCCTTGGAGGTAGGAAATAAATCCTTGGAATGCTCTCAGCAAGGTCAGGGCCAGCTAATGTGTCGTTAAAAACTAAAGTTCCCTGTGCGCCAATAGAGACGGAGAAATACAGTGTTCCAAACAACGCAGGTAAGAAAACACAAGATTGCAGAAATGCCCACACACATGCACGCACACACACAAACACACATAAACTACGCTTACACAGTAATTTAGACTTCAGAAATCATCATTACAATAAAAAGACACAGGAATTGCACACACACACACACACACACACACACACACACACACACACACACACACACACACACACACCTTGTGGTTACCTGGACAGCCACTTTGGGGTAATTAAACCGAAATAGACGAGCAAATGGACCATAAAGTATGGGTCAGCCAACTTGGGTTTGATGGTCACTCCTGACCGGAGGGATGGGGGCGAGGGGGGGGGAATGGCCGGGGCCCTGAGTGGAAAACAGGATGATGAACGTGAGTCCACTCCTAGGCCGAGAGTGCAGGCAGTATAACATTTACCATACCAGTCACCTGCCCTGCAGCCTGCGACAGACCACTAGGGGAACCTGGCCCCCACTCTCCCCCTCCACCACAACAGAGGGCATGCAGACAGACGGGCAAGCGGTAGTAGGTGGGACTGGACCGTTGTATGTTCTGGCCGTTGCCCTACGCGGTCGCAGCAATGACCGGCCGCCGAGTCTGTCTGTCTTGTCTTAGTATGAATCTATTTACAGAAAAAAGTACAACGATAATGACATTGCAGCTTATAAATACTTCAACACAGTCCACCAGCTTTGTGCATGTCCTGCTTCCCCCACGGGAGGGTCGTCGCCTGGATGACCCAAGACTTTGATCCAGACCCCCTCCAGCCTCTGTGTAGACACAAACCAATCCCAGAGACACTGCTGCTGTACGGGGTCTGAGCGTTCATATTAATGAGTGGCATGGTCGATTGATTAAGGGTGAGAATGAAAGTCAGTAAAACAAAATGGGGGTTTATGATATTGCCTGAATAGAGGACGCGTGAGGGAGGAGTTGCACACCAGGTTGTGGACGGTGTCTCCCAGCAGTGCTGAATAAGCACGGCGCCACCGTAATAGCTCATTAGACAGTTCTCCCTGCACACAGACAGATCAAGGCCTGGTCACAGCGTAACAGGCACGTGTTACACACACACACACACACAGCACACACACACACACACACACACACACACACACACACACACACACACACACACACACACACACACACACACACACACAGAAACAGAAACAGAAACAGAAACAGAAACACACACACACACACAGAAACAGAAACACACACACACACACACACAAACAGAAACACACACACACACACACACACACACACAAACAGAAACACGCCCACACACACACACACACACACACACACTAGTGGTCAGTCATGTGCACGCCGGCTCGGGGGGGAAGCACCACAGGAAGCGGACTTGCCTCCCAATGTCCTCAGTAACAGGATGGCTCCTGTCCTGCTCCCAAGGACTACGAGGACTTTGAGGGATCCCGTGGCCTTCTCACCGTTTGAGTGCTGAGAGGAGCGTGCGTGGGCGTTCTCAGCTTATTGTCGCCGTGATCCAGCCGGGTGGGAACACGGGAGGGATTAGGACAGTTGACAGAGAGCCGCTTCGGTCCGTCATGTTTTCCTCAGGAAACCGTTTAAACCGTGACGTCTCAACCGCCAAGCGCGCAGCTCTTGAACAGCCCTGACCGTAACTTTTTTTCACGACTACCACGCATAATGCGGTTTATTTTTATGAAGCTTACGAGAGGGGTTCGGGTTTATTTTCAGAAAGCAATTTCCACTACTGTCTCAATAATACTTGCCATACTTCTAGTTTGCATCAATCCACTCAATACACATGAAATCACTTTATATTTCACAAACTCCCCTGGCATATAAGTAGATACGGACGGATATATGTAATCCTCACTGGCGGAAATAGTTATATATATATGCAATAATGCTCTGAGTGAAAAAGACTCCCTGCCTGAATATACACGCTGCAGGAAACAGAACCATCCAATATCCATTTAAATCAAGTAGGACTTCCATCATCCCTAGCACGGCCTTATGGCAAAATACATTGTTTTGGCTGAAGTAATGAACGACTGTTTTGGAAGTAAATGGCATCCAGTGAGGGCTGTGCTGGCGCTAAAGGTTAGTGAGGTGTGTGTGTGTGTTCAAGAGGAGGGACATCATGGAAGATGTGTGCCAGAGGGGTCCCTGTAATGACACCCTTCAGATCTCATTATCAACCTTATTGATCAGACATGCTCACCTGCCTCCTTCTCTCTCACCCTGCTTGCACACGCCCACACACGCACACACACACAGACACACACACACACACATACACACACGCACACGCACACACGCCCACATGTGTCCGGACACACATGAACGCATGCGCAGACACGCACGCACACACACACACACACACACACACGAACACACACACGAACACACACACACACACACACACACACACACACACACACACACACACACACACACACACACACAAAATAAATCATACAGATATTGACTGACAGACATACATTGAGGGAGAAGGGGCGAGATGTAGTTTTCTGTTAAACAAGCATATATCCCAGTATATCCAAGCATATATCCCAGTATATCCAAGCATATATCCCAGTATATATCCAGGTTTATATCCCAGCCAGGCCGTAAGGGGCTGCCACTCTTGTGATACCAGCCTCCTCCTACACACTCACATCTCAAGCAAAACACCTGGGAGACAGACACACGCACTCTTAAGAAGAACGCTCCTACATACACCCCCGCAGCTCCTCACCAGTGAGGGCTTATAGTGGGCCTTGAGCACCACACACACACACGCACACATACACACACACACACACACACACACACACACACACACACACACACACACACACACACACACACACACACACACACACGCACATACACGCGCATGCACACACACACACACACACACGCGCGCATACACACGCGCATACACACACACACACGCGCATACACATACACGCGCATACACACACACACGCGCATACACACACACACGCGCATACACACACACCTACACACACACACACACACGCACACTCATCAGGAATATTCTTTGCTCTAAACTTTCTTCTACAACTTCTTCTTCTCTGCTTCGGGTTTCTAGCTGATAGAGGTAAGCTGATATCCAATTCATTAGCTGAAATTACTTTTTTTCAAGAAGTATTTTTTACCAGATGCCGTTATCCGAAGATACGCCGAGTAGATTCAGGTACATGCCAGTACAGAGCAGGTAGGGGTCAGGGCGTATCACGACAAGGATGTCCAAAGAGGGCAGAGGACATGGGGACCTCCTAGGACCTCCTGAGCTTGACTGGAACACCCTGCCTATAGCCAACAGCCCTGGCCAGAGATCCAATAAAGCCACGCCGTCCCTCATTATGTGTCCCCAAACTCAGCCCACCGTCGAGCCAAAGATAAAGGTCCTTTCTCTGGAGGTGACGCACATCATAAGTGGTGACTCACGGCTGTACAACTCCTACTCGCCGGCTGGCGGAGGTCAGTTATTAACCCGTTCGGAGCAGCAACACCTCCAAACAGAACTCCTAAAGAGCCTCTGCTGACCTTCCAGCCGAGAGATACTGCAGAGGCACTGTCTTGGCGTTTTCCGCCGGCTGAACTGAGTCATTTCATGGACGAGGACAGCCAGGGACAGTGGTGCGTCGTGGGTGTAACGACGGCCTCCCCGCACGGCGGAGGCTTGCGCCCCCCCGGCTGCCTCGCCCACCTGTCGCCAGGGCGCTGAGTCCCCTGACCCCGCGGTGCCCGGAGAGGCTCAGGGGAGTCGCAGCAGGTGGCCCAGAGTGCTCAGATGCTGCCGCTCCCCTCGGAGACATTTACATTCAGGGCGTTTAGCAGACGCTTTTATCCAAAGCGTCTTACAATAAGTACATTTGTCAGAAGAAAGAGAAACAACAATATGGCACTGTCGGTACAGAGAGGATGTTCATAGCACCAAGTGGCAAGCACTGGCAATCGTTAGGTTAACCCGTTCTCCTACAACAAAGACAGCTAGGATAAGACGCTCGATGAGATAATTCATTCATTATTTAAAAAAAATAATGAGAATAATAAGAAAATCAAACCCACCGGGATGCGGAACCTGTGATCATGGTGGGGGGAAATTATGTTTTACATAATCATTTCATATTAAAATCAAATGAGATGGAGTGTCAGAATTACAGATACAATCAGTAAATACAATGCAAAAGTAAAGCAGCGGTTAAGAAGTAGGTATTTATCTCTTTCATAAGGCTTAATCTTTTGCCTTTCTCAAATGTTACAGCCTTTTTATGGAGAATGCTTTTGAGAAAAAAAAAGATTATTGGCCCTGTGCTCGCAAGAGTTATTTCTGAAAAAGAAGAAATAATGAAATTAATGAAAAAGAATATCTGTTCCGCCCATTTCATTAATTTAAAGAAAAAATGTCACATCCACCCTATTAGTGTATACTGGTCCTTGACTTGTGGTTCTCTGTGAACATTGCTCTGATTGGCTGGGATTTTGACGAGAGACAGCGGTGGGTGGGTGCTTTAAAGAGTCTGCTCTCGCTGCCTTCCACAGGCGTTTCTCCGCAGTGAGGAGAGCAGGCAGACGCTTTCACAGCCGAGATGGCAGCATCTCATCCCAGCCCACAAACTTTGAAAACTCTCCCTCTTCTCCGGACAGGACGTCGTGTGGATTGAGGTTCGTGACATGTTTATATACACGCACGTTTACGATGACACGTCAAGTAAAAGTAAGATGAAATGTCCGTATGACTCTATACCTTGCTCTATAATGTATATATAGACCTATATATATTCTTTTTTTTTTTTTTTTTTTTTTACACCGTACTACGACAAATCTAGATACAGCGTAAAATCAAGGCAGTTGGCTATAGTAGGCTTTACATTGAGTAGCCTAGACTGTACGTGTTTAACTTTCTAAGTTGGATTTTCCGAAAAGCTGTGTTCTTTGGCACATGGTGGTGAGTACAATTAGCTAATGGCGGGAATGTTTTTGGCCAAAGAGTCCCAATAAAGACGAGGGTCTGGACGAGAAGAGTAGTCCAAGAAGTACAATCTAAAAGTAGCCTAATGTAAAAAACAACAACCTGGATAATTAATGAAAAAATGCTTTTTATTGATACATTCACATATTCGGATGATACAGATATTTCATAGAATCCCTACTTGTTACAGATAGTGCGTTTTCCCTTCACTATTATCTGCCTATGATTTGAACGTCACATCGTTAAGATGACTGGGAGTGCGCGACTATAGTTGCGTGTGATGGTGTTCATAAATATTGGTGTGCAACAGGACATGCAGTAGAGGTGCTGACACTATTTACAGAAGCTTCCCGTTTGAAAACCTGATTTATTGGAAACCACACAAACACAAGGTTAACACATAATGGGAACCAATGTAGCATGAAATTATTTTGACCACTCCAGTGATAAAATATTTCTGCATTGCCTGTGGATGTTTCGCCATTTATATTGAGCCCTCTCTCACCTGAGACTATAGAGAACAAAGCTGAATCAATCTTAACACTGCCAGTCAAAGAGAAAATCTAATTTCGTCCTCATTATGTGGTTGTATGCCCCACCGAGGCTATCAAGACAGTATAATGTATGTGTATATATATACAGTATGAAAAAATATATATGTATATGTATGTGTATACATATATTTATCAATATTTATATTTATCTAGATATCTATTTACATGTATCTATATACATATATAAATCAATGTTATATATATATATATAGATGGATAGATAGATATAGGGATCCTACTTATAGAGGCTTATGATGATACCTTACGCTGTAAATGGTAAATGGTCCTCATTTATATAGCGCTTTTATCCAAAGCGCTTTACAGTGTTGACTGACATTCCCTCCACGCGTTGGCTCAAGCCGTTGTTTATCTCCGCTCCGAGGGGTTTCCTAAATCTCTGCTCGCCACCGCCACAGTCACCGCCCCTTCCTGCCAGCCCTCCTGTCTCGCGTTACAACCCCGGCTGTTGAATAATTAAGCGGCCCTTTGTTTACACTAATGAGTAATCTGAGTTTTGTTCTCCGAAATCTGATGAAGTCCTTGCAGGCTCTGAAGTCTATATCCTGTGCCGGGGACAGACCTGTTAACTTTCTTTTTAGGTTAGCATTATGGGATGGCCAGGTGAAGGGAGGTAACTTTAGCTGTGGCTGGTGAATACATGTCACCCCACAGGTCAGGGTAATCATTAGCAGGAAAAGGGGTGTCAACGACATCGTGTGCGTGTAATGAGAGGAGCGGAGTAGCAGCAGGAGGAGAGGAAAGAGGAAACCAAAGTGGCTTTATAATCAAAGCTCTCAGCCCCGGCCCGGGTGTTCAGTACACTGTTACACAGAACCCCGGCAATGCAGGCCCGGCCCCTGCTGTCTTAAAGCGTGGCCCCCGGGGGACCTGCTTCCTCCAGAATACCTGGTACCATATGTTACCGTGGTGACCTAGTGCCGGGGCTGCAGCAGTACGCAGTGCCCAGGTGGATTCCATCCCGGGTACCACTGTGTATGCGCACCACTGTCAGTACAGTACAGTAGTGCTGCAGTGGAGTTTCCTCTCCCACTCCACGTTTGGCTGGGATTACATATTGCAGTTATGGAATGACTTTTAGTTCACCCCTCCCCGTAGATGTTGCTAGATATAGATAAATAAAGACCATCTGAAGAAAAAAATGAAAAAATCCATCTGTGCATTTTTCTCTCTCTCAGTTGGGTAACCCGTATGGCTAATGTGAACCGATGGCCACATCCACTCTGGGCACACACACACTTGCCCTTTTACCCCCCCCCCCCTCAGCCATGTGGCCCAGCCCTCTCCCCCTCCACCACCACCACCCCCACCACCACCACCACGCTCCATTGAATGTAATGCCTATGGCAGCAGGTGCCACTGACTCCATCAGCACAGCCAGAGGAACATGACGGGTGTCTTGCTTCGTCATTTGGGATTGGAAGGTGACAATCACACAGAGATCAGACGTGAAGACAGTGTGTGTGTGTGTGTGTGTGTGTGTGTGTGTGTGTGTGTGTGTGTGTGTGTGTGTGTGTGTGTGTGTGTGTGTGTGTGTGTGTGTGTGTGTGTGTGTGTGTGTGTGTGTGTGTGCGTGTGTGTGTGTGTAATGGGTTTGAATTTCCGTCCGTACATTCACGGCGGGTCATCATTACCATGGGTGGTGCTTTGGTCATCAACACCGCTGGTTACCGGGGTCTTTGATCACCTGAGCGGGCGTAGCTCCGTTAGACAGCGGGCTGACTCTCCGCACCGCAGCCATCAGTCTGGGTTAGGGCTAGGTGGAGGGGAGGAGAGGAGAGGGGAGGGAGAGAGAAGTAGAGAGCGAGAAGGAGGGAGAAAGAGAGAGAGAGAGAGCGGGAGAACGAGGGCGAGAGCGAGGAGCCCCTGACAGGCTACCACCAATGGAATCTGCTGACGACTTGGTACAGTTAAGTCATTTCAGTTAAGCTCTCCTCTCCTCCCCGCCTGGCCGCCGCCCCCCCCCCGCCCCCCGCCCCCCCCCCCCCCGATGTCCTAGATGGCCCTGTTTGATTCCCCCCTCGCTTCAAGATATTTTATTTCCCAATAAGCCCAGTAATAACTGCGTCCCCCACCCAATCCCCCAGGCCGGACTGAACCAAGGTGACCTCAGGTCCATGTCCCCGTGGCCCCCGCCTCCGGCTCTCTATTCTGCGTTTAAGCCGTCCCTGGGACCCTGACTTGGTGGCTCTCTGTTGTCAGTACGGATCAGAGCGGTCGGCCGGAGTGGCACAGGGCCGTCTTCATTTCACTTTTAGACTCTGTTTGAGAATCAGCCATTTTTTTTCCACTGATATCCCATTGTGAGGTACTTAAACCTCTCCTTTCATCCAGAGGTTGGGCTGAATTGACTGGGCTTTGCCCCGCCTGAAACTCTTTAATTTATGGGTGCCGACTATGCCCACTGTGAACCTGTCAGCGTGTTATTACTCTCTGCGTCAGCGAGCATTGTTTCACATCCCGGCGCTAACCTTTTAAAACTGTTCTTTCTCTCGTGTTTTCCTCTCTCCCTTCTTCTTCCCGACGTCTCCCCGGCAGGGTTCTCCCTCCACTGCCAAGACTCCCGGCCCTGCTCGTGTCCATTAAGGTCAGGTTTTTACAGCGGGCAGCAGTAGCAGCAGGACATGTAGTATTTATTCATCCACACGGTCAGCTTCTGTGAAGTGTAGCATCTGGATGCTGGGACCTGACTCTGCGCTGTCCCCGTCGCGCTGACAGCCTGACAGGCAGGTGCTGTCCACTCACCAGAAGAGATGCTGTCATCTCGGCGCTCTTTTCCTCTCCTCAGCCCTGTCCTGGACTCCTTTGATTTCTCTCCTTGTCTCACTGCATTTTCTGCGTGTCACACCTCCGCACACCGCACACCTCATTGCCAAGGCAGGTTTCCTCTCTGGTGAATGTCATCTACTTCGGACGAGTGTGTATGGGCCCATCACTGTACCCCCGGGGTTCAACATTTCCGCCTCTCTCTTATTGCGTTCCTCTGATGATGTTCTGTCTTTGCATTATTTAATTACCTTAATCCCACTCCTCCCCTTCCCCTCGGTGACCTGGCCAGAATTCAAACTTCATGAGGTCATTAGCCAGATCTGGCCATAGCAACAGCTGGGCTTGCCGAGGTGTACCCATGTGGCGTGTGTAAGGCTTGGCTGGTCATATTAGCAACACTCATCAAGGCACTTTCATTTAATCACACTTGCTGTGCTTTGCTCTGTCCTTGCTCTCTCTCTCTCTCTCTCTCTCTCTCTCTCTCTCTCTCTCTCTCTCTCTCTCTCTCTCTTCTCTCTCTCTCTCTCTCTCTCTCTCTCTCTCTCTCTCTCTCTCTCTCTACCTGTCTTCACACCCTGACCTTTGCATGGCTTCATACTTTCATACACAAAATTACCCAACTTTGCCATGGATTCCTTCCGGTTTGTTCCCTCTCACTCTATCCCTCCACCCCGCCTCCTTTGCCTCCCCACCCCTCCCTCCCTCATCCCCTCATCATTCACTCACTCATGGGTCTCCCTTCGTTCTCATTACTCTGTGAATTATTCATGTTTGTGATTTGGGCTGTAGGTGGGTGTGCTTGATCGGACACTTATTCAGTCTGACTGCTGGAGCGAAGGGGAGCTCAGCGGGAGCGCAAAAATTGGTGTGTGAGTGTGTGCGAACGGCCGTGTGTGTGTGTGTGTGTGTGTGTGTGTGTAAGGTTTTATGTGTGTGTGTGTGTGTGTGTGTGTGCATGTGTGTGGGTGCATCCATATGTATAACTGTGTCCGTCTGTGTGTGTGTGCGTTTGTGTGTGGGTGCAACTATATGTATGTCTCTGCGTGTGTGTGTGTGTGTGTGTCTGTGTGTGAAAGGTTTGATGTGTGTGTGTGTGTGTGTGTTTGCGTGCGTGCGTGCGTGTGTGGGTGCATCTATATGTATGGCTCTGCGTGTGCGTGTGTGCATGCGTGTGTGTGTGTGTGTGTGGAGAACGCAGGGGGAATTTTCAATTGGGATCCCAGAAAGATGAAGCCGGGGTGGGAGGAGGTGGGGGCTGCCAGTGGGGGGGGGGGGGGCAGTCCGGAGACTGCGGAAGGCAGGACCTGACGGACTGATGATGTGACAGACCTGATTACGTGGACGAGCTACATGGGCGAGAGAACCGGCCGTGGCAGGTGAGAGAGGCCGGGGCGTACCCCCAGCCCCCTGCCAACCGGCCAGGCCTCTCAAGGGGGCGTGTGCAGGGGACCTGGGTGAAGGGTCGTGATTGGTTTAGACTGCATCCATAATGGCCCAATAGGCTCTCGGTTAGTGGCTCAGTCTTTCACGTTGAAAGGGAAAGAGACGTGTGTTTAAAACCGGAATGGATGGAATTATTGGAAATGTTTCTGTCGTGAAGGTCCCTTTGCACTTCAAATACATCAAATACATCTAGTGTATCCGCCCTATCCCCCACTACCACACACAAACCCACTGTACTGTCAATCCACTACTACTCCGAAACATTTCTGTGTATTCTATCAGTACATGAGAGACAGAAAATTGGTGCATGCTGTCTGGAAATGGCAGAATGGGAGCAAATAGAAAAAAATAGTCTGTGTTCTCTTCGTCTTGAACGTCTCGTATCGGACGGTACCTGAGTCCTCTCCACTGCCCAAATCAGCGATGAAAACCTGCTCAAATCAGCAGGATCTGCTCTCTCTCTCTGGTACTTTTCAAAAAACCCATAGCCTCATTATCTTGGAAGTCAAACACATAAAGCCCTTCTGGGAATACCAATACAGAAGAAGACATGAGCAGAGATGACCTTGACAAAATATACCCGCTCAGAAAGTAGACGTTGCATCTGTGGAGGGGAACGGGAGTACTGTGACAGATTGCAGACGCGACTGAAGAGGAGTTGTTTTGCTCCCTGCAGTGCGTCTCTGAACGAATGCTGAACCATCCTCCCCTCCTCTCCATATTCCTCTCTTATTCTCTTATTCTCTCCATATCCGTCCCTCTCTACTTCTTGATGTTGCCTCTCCACCCTCATTGTTTCTCGCTGACTCAGATTCTAAACCACTAGGTTTGAGGTTTTTTTTTACCCTAACTCTGGATGCGCGATAAGCACAATGCCTTGTTTGTTTGTTTGGGTGATGCCAACTTTTGCTTTGCTTCTACTGCATAGGGTTTATGTAGGAGGGGGAACCTATAGTGGGACTTGAATGAGTGATTTATGGTTTGTTGCTTGTCTTATTGACATGGCGTGTCTGCTCAATCTGCATGGGTTGCACACCATTATTCATTGTACCAGTGCACTGTCAAGGGTTTTCTCACTACTTCTTCTGGGAAGTTGTTTCTGTGCTTGTTGTTATTTTCTGTTGACTTGGTGAGAAGTAAAGTTTCATGGGGATGTACAATTGTTGCCTCTCTGTGTCTTACATTCTCTTGGCACAATCAGCATTTGTCTTTGGTGATAGACAGTAGAAACACAAACTCCCTTGCCAGGGAAGACACTATGGAGTTATTTTCTGTTTTTTCGAGCTTGCACGCACGCACGCACGCACGCACGCACGCACACACCTGACAAAGTTTAGCTGCTGGCTGTTCTGGACCTGCAGATTATTAAATTGCACAACTCCATCACCGTTACTGGTTCTGTGTGCCACCTAATTAAGACTGCGGGAACCCAACAGCTCTGAGCTACATGCTTCTGTCCTTGGAGTTAAATAAATGATTCTGAGGTCACTTTGTATTTGGAAGTTTGTTATAACAAAAAACAACGAAAAGGTGAGAATCAGAATTTTGTTTACGCGCACACACACACACACACATACAGACACCCTTTTGGACTTGTTTCACTCAGAGTGGCTGTTTTTTATAATGACGGCCTATTTAATGCAAACTACATGTTAAACCACAGGCATTAAGATGAGAGAAGGCTGGTATTTAGGTAGCCAGGGGTGGCGAGCGCTTGTTTTGTTGTTGTACACAACTCAAGGTGACCCGGTCCCAGGCGTGGTCATTAGCCACAGAGATACACAGCGGGACGGATCCCCTGGGGTGATGAATGAAAGCAGACAAACAGCCACCACTCACCACCAGCACAAGATCAAAATGGCTGGCTATCAATAACGGCCCGATGATGGATGGCCTGGATGAGCCACCTGCTCTTTACATATAGATGGGAATTTTGTGTGTGTGGGGCGTGTTTGCGTGTGTGTGAGTGATTATTTATTATGTGTGTAATGTAATGTAAGGCTCTGAGCCAATATGTATTTCAAAAACTACATCATTGTGAAAGTGGTGCTGTGTGTGTGTGTGTGTGTGTGTGTGTGTGTGTGTGTGTGTGTGTGTGTGTGTGTGTGTGTGTGTGTGTGTGTGTGTGTGTGTGTGTGTGTGTG
>NC_140279.1:1619966-1663233 GCF_964030765.1 Micromesistius poutassou
ATAGAAAACGATGAGCCCGAATATTGTTGATGAAAAACACAAACATTAGTGAACACACTTAGTGTTCGGCCAGGTCATTCGTTAGCACTGAGATGCTATCAGATGCTATCATCACAAGCCCATAAGCACTACACACTCTCTCGACCAGCAGGCGTGTCGAGGTGCCAGAGCACAGCAGTTGTTGGACGCTCTGTGGGGATCACGTGATCTACAACGGAGAAGTAGCCTACTGTCACTCTCTGAAGCAATATTAGTTACTATAGTTGACCTCCCCGATTACAAAGCTTCATATAATGAAGAACAAGAACGAACCCTTTTATGGCCCAATGATTTTGCATATTCCAGCGCACTCCATGCTCATAATGCAGAGCTGCCAACTCCCACGGTTTCACCGTGAGAGTTGCCTGTTTTTTGCCTTTTGCCTGTTTACACACGCTCACACGCCACACACCCAATTTCTCACGGCATAAAAAAAAGCCGAGACGCGTTCGTCCTCCGCCCCCCCCCCCCCCCCCAGTACCTTACCCTGCTATACCAGGTATGCATTACAAGATTCTACAGAAACTCACTCCGGCCCAAAACCCAAAAGTTGGCAGCTCTGCATAATGTCATAATAAATACTATATCTATATAAATATCTAAATAGCCTACATGCAAATAGTCATTGATGTGTTTAACCTGTAATAAACCCTTGTTTCATGTGAAAATGCTTCGTAGTTGGTTGGAATTCCTGGTAGATGATAAGCGAGTGCAAGTACACAGGAAGTTACGTTGGCTGCATCCCAGACTTCAATACATCTGTCCATGTGTTTATAGGTTGACATTGTAGACAAATATGTATGACGAGAATAAATTGGTCATATCATGGGTACTATTGTGTTCATTTAACTGTTATGTTATACAAGCAAATGAATCATAAGGGATGGATAAATCCACTGGAATTCTGTCTAATCTTGTTATTGTTTCATTTCCAGAGAGGGCTGATGGTCGCAGAGTGGTCGACTGGGGTACAGCTCGCTCACCAAAACGCTGCTGACGGTGTAGATGACAGCGCATCGTCTTCCGTTCACCGAGATCGAGCGGGGCAACAGCGAGGCTCCGCCCACCTCCCCCCTACCCACCACCCCTCCCACCCTGTGTGGAAGCAGGTTGCGTCAAAACGCTCCTCCTCAGAATCTCTATGCCCTAGTCTACCACTGTGCTTTCCATCCTAAAGAGTGCATGCAGGTAATCAAAATATTTATTTTAAATCATATTCTTAAAAAATATATATTAATATTGATCATTTGTTTGTATGTTTTCGATCGTATAGCCCACCTAGATGCCTTAGCTTAACGACTTTGGTGGGTTTGATGGAGAGAGATGCAGCATACTTAATCAAGGCTGTTGTGGTGAATAGTCCGGGGAGATGGACACGCTTCCTGGTGAAGACGGGACTCGAAAATCGTTAGTAGATTCGGAAGCCTTTATGTTTAAAGATTCCTCATACTCTATTTGATTTTGTAATACAACGGCACACTAATTGCTCAACGATGGTCCAAAGATGCTTCGCACTAGCCTGTCTCTGGCAGCGTTCTGTGTGCCCCTGTGTTTTGGAGTGTGTTTTGGTTCGTCCAATCAAATCAGGGTATGGTGTCGCGATGCTGTTCCGATATTGGGATTGGGCCAGGACTGTTTTTTTTTTATTGTTATGTAACATGTGTGTTCAACATGGATAAATAAGTGTGTGTGTGTGTGTGTGTGTGCGTGCGTGCGTGTGTGCGTGTGTGTGTGTGTGTGTGTGTGAGTGTGTGTGTGTGTGTGTGTGTGTGTGTGTGTGTGTGTGTGTGTGTGTTGTAAAACACACAGAAAATCTGCTGAATCCCGAGACTACCTTTGCATTGTGATAATGCATTGTGCAAATGTGCTTTCTTGCTCCAGTCCAACCATACGACACACATAGACAAGTTACATATGGGGGGTGGGGGGGTGGGGGGGGGGGGCACTTATTGTAAACACACAGAGCATTCAGCGACACTTTGATCTCCCCTGTTCCTCTTCATTAATAATAATCCCTATGGATCCCAGCTGCTACCTCCCATCAATATTAAAATTACATAAATGTTTTAGCACTTAGGGTCTGCTTTTAGGGCGGGTCTGCTTTTAAAGCAGACCCACCCTTCTTCTCTTCCTCCTCTCTCCTCTCCACCTCTTCTCCTCTCTCCTCTCCTCCTCTTCTTCCTCTTTATTCCTCTCATGCCCTCTCCTCTCTCTTCTCCTCCACCTCCTCTTTCATGTCCTCCTGCTCACTGCCCTATCTCCTCCTCCTCCACTGCTGAACTCCTCCTCTTGTGGTCTCTGTCTCTGTCCAATTCAAGATTCAAGAGTTTTAAGTGCACATTAAAACTCAGGGTAGTTCTGAGCAATGACATTCTTAAGACAAAGCACGCACATCTAGGTTTAAAGCAAAAAAGAAAATACACAAGAGTGAAAAAAATTGTTAAAAAATATCAGATTAAAAAAAGTCTGACATTTTGAATAAAATGTAATATAATCTCTCTCTCTCTCTCTCTCTCTCTCTCTCTCTCTCTCTCTCTCTCTCTCTCTCTCTCTCTCTCTCGCTCTCTCTCTCTCTCTCTCTCTCATCCAGCATGGAGGGGCTGTTGAATGATTGGCTGTGGCAACAGGACTACTGGTTCCCCCCTGGCATTGGCTGGAAGGACATGGAGGTGAGGGAGGTGGAGGCGGGGGTGGAGGTGGGCCAGGGCTGGGGTCGGTACCCGATGCCCAGAGACCTCCTGGTCACCCTGCCTCTGGCCCTCTGCTTCATCGCCCTCCGGTGCGTGTTCGAGAGGTGAGACGCACACACACACACACACACACACACACACACACACACACACACACACACACACACGCACGCATATACATGCACGCACAAACACGCCCGTGCACATGCACAGACAAACAAATTTGCACACACACGCGTGTCTTTGCACACACACAAAGACACGCATGCGCACATGCACATGCACACATACAAACACATGCACACACACATACACATGCACACACAGTTACGCACACACAAACGCACACACACATAAGCACACACACATGCATACACACACACACACACAGACACACACACACACACACACACACACACACACACACACACACACACATGCACACACACAAACACACGCATGCACACACATGCACACACATACACTTACGCGCGCACACAAGCGCATAACACACTCACACACACCAACACAGAGGAGACCTGTATCGTAGGCACACCAGCCATTACTTGTTCTGCTGTAACATGATGATTCATATCTTGTGCAACGTTAGTAGTATAGCATAATCATATCACCATCTCCCCTTGTCATTAATTGGCGGTTGCGTTGATTGTGCTGCAGTTGCTACATAAAAAGCTATTGTGTGTTCTGTTTTGCCGCCTGCTATGTTCGCAGCACTGTTGGTATATAATGTAAGTGAGCAGGCCAAAAACCCATTCCAGTTTTAGCTGCTCTGATAGTGCTAGCCTGCCTCTCCTCTCAGGGGGAAATGGGTTAAGTGTTTAATGCAAGTGATCAATATGTACCAAGTTAGACCTTTCGTGACACATGCTTCCCGTATGTTATGCACGAAGATCTTTGAGGTTCCAGCCACTCACCGTAGAGAGAGAACTGTTTCTTTTTGTGGTTGTGGTTGATGTGTAATCAGGGATAGTTGTAGTTAAATATAGAAACAGGCAAGGTTCCACAGCTGTTTCTACAAATACTACAGAAATCAATCAATTCAATGAAAAGTTCAGACGAAGGAAAAAGGTGGTTGAACCAAGAAAGGATTGTTGACAACACCAACAATATAAATGGAGAGCGTTGCAGGGACATAAACAGAAAATCCCCTCTATCTCTCGATGGAGGGTCACCACCAAGCCAGGCAGTCCCTGAAGAACAAGGATGGTTATGTTCTTCCTTATCTGACATCACTAATGCTGAAAAGCAAGAACGGTTTGTTTCTGAGACAGAAAGACAGACTTGCATGCGTCTGTTTGTTTACGTTACAATAGCCAGAAAGAGCAGGAGAAAAAACACGACCTTGTTCTTTAAAACACAGACCGACATACAACTCTTAAAAGTCTCCTGCAGTAATTAACCCCCTGGCCTCTCATCAGCAAAGCAAAGAGTTACAGAAAGTATGTGATTGCCATGTTGGCTCCTGACGGGCCCTATTACAGGTGCCTTGAGGCCTGAACAATGGAAGATCAAAACACTGCAGTAGTGGTGACACCAGGGACAGAGTCCCCTGGTTTCTGAGGCATGCGCGACAAAACAATTAAACTATTCTTTAATCTGTGTCAAAGCAAGAGTAAGACTAGGGTAGCCTGGACAACATGTCGATCATCAGAGAGATGGCCACATGTGATACAAATTGTTTGAGTTCTTCCCTTGATAGGCTGCTCATCTGTCCTTTTAGGGAACGCCCAGCAGGTCTGGAGTCTTTACACAACGCATGCTCCTGTTTTGTTAGTACTTCATCTGTCTCTTCATTATCTATTGATCTACACGAGAAGCTGTTACAGTAGAGGCAGCTACCAGAGTAGGTTAAAGAAAGACAGAAGAAACGTAAAAGATACTAGATTCATGTGTGTGTGTGTGTGTGTGTGTGTGTGTGTGTGTGTGTGTGTAGGCAAAGTCAAGACCTTTTATCAGATATGCAGTATAACATGGGCTTTCTGTACATTTAGATGGCAATAGTCATTGGTATAGTTGGTATACCCGTGTGTGTGTGTGTGTGTGTGTGTGTGTGTGTGTGTGTGTGTGTGTGTGTGTGTGTGTGTGTGTGTGTGTGTGTGTGTGTGTGTGTGTGTGTGTGTGTGTGTTGTTGTTGTTTTCATGTAACCAGAGACAGTCTGTGTCTCTGGCTAAAGGCAGTCCTGACCTTCCTCTGAATGCTGACTGCCACCTGCACACTGAAGGGTGATCACCTATGTGTGGTAGAGTTACACACACACACACACACACACACACACACACACACACACACACACACAGACACACACACACACACACACACACACACACACACACACACACACACACACACACACACACACAAACAGATCAAGTTTGTTGGATCAGCTCATGTTAAAGGCTGCGGAGCAGCGTTGGTTATGGTCAAGAGTGGGATAATGAGGGATCAGCTTACTGCTCAAAAAGTCTTTGTTGTTGAGTGATAGGCTCGCTTATCTCACTCTGTTGTTGTTGCTGTTGTTGTTGTTGTTTAATTAAAGCAAATTGGGATAGCTTGCATTCAGAGGTCGCTCCGCTTGTGGTTAGTAATTGCTCCTTGTGGTTCCGTCGGTTGAACTCCTTTAAAGTGTCGGGGTGGTTCCTGGTCCTCCTGGTTGACCCATGGGCCCCCTCCCCTGGCTGTGTTGTTCCTAGGATCATAGCTCTCCCTCTGAGTAGACGTCTGGGCGTGAAGGACCGGATCTGGACTGAAGCCCCGTCCGTCCCCAGACTGGAGGCCTTCTGCAAGCATAACAACCGACAGCCGTCCCAGGTTGGTGCGGTTCACCGTCATGTGTCAGGAATACCAACACACACACACACACACACACACACACACACACACACACACACACACATATAGTTTACACATGAGTGCACACTCACATGCTTTGGAGAGCCTGCTTGTTATAATAGAAAACTGTATTTCAATCAGTAATCATCTGATCAGCTGCATTGGGTATTAATGCAATTTATTGCATTCATTTATTGCGTTCTATTAGCACACGCGCGGGACACAGATCCGACTGTGGGATAATTTGTGATGCCAAATGATTGCATCATCTGTCACATGAGCGCAGGACAGATGCATAGATGGCTGGTGAGATGGCTGGCTTGTTCTGACCCTCCATATCAGGGCTAGACTGTAGAACATGCAGAACCGTGGCCTAGAATTGATAAATATAATACGTCTACTTCTATGATGGTAGCTATCTATTTAAATTGGTCGTTGGTCGTTTATTTGAGCAGGGGAACTTCCGCCAAACTTCCTCCGGAGTAATTTTTTTTATTTTTTATGAATTAATAAAATTGTTGATATGTCAGCAGATATCAACAACTTTATTAATTTAAGTCAGAAATATTACTGAAATGTTCCCCGACACGTTCCTCCTCTTCTAATTCCTCAAACTACAAAGTTGTATTCTAACATGGATCAGTTGCATCGTATCACTTTCCCTGTTCTGCTTTGCATATTCCAGGACATCAGGAAATAAATATATAATAAATAAATATAGGTGTAACAATAAAAATTTATGGCTAAACCTGTAATCTGAAAACAACACTCCTGCCCTTGAAGTGGTAATAATCGTAACCTTTATGAACGTTGAATTGTCAGACCATGCTGTCTGTGTTCTAAGTGCACCTGGCTGCAGTCAGCATTCTTATTGTATACTATTTGTATACTAATATACTACTGCATACCTATTGTACTATACTGTATCCCAAGAGCACATTTGTTAATAAAGTTTATGGAGAGATTTTCTGAAAACTATAAATACGTTTTTCACTTTTCATGGGAAGAAATACTTCAAACATCGTATTTCTGTGGTTATATAGCCTATACTAAATACTTAAGATCAAACTGATACTTTATACCCTAACCCTAACACTAACCCTAACCCTAACTAACCCTAACCCTAGTTATAAATCCTAAGGGTTGTGGCTTAAACCAAAGTAAATGTACTGAGTAAATGTCTCTTAATGTACTGTTTTGATCTTCTAAAACATTAAGCTGTTCCATATCACCTGTAGAATGTCCTTCTCTACACAAACACTCTCCTGAGTGACGAATGAATGGAGGAAGTCGAGAGAAAAGAGAGAGAAAGAGAGAGCGGAGCAGATGTACATTAGAATGCAAATATATTCCTAAATCGTGTGTGCGTGTGTGTGTGTACGTGTGTGTGTGTGTGTGTGTGTGTGTGTGTGTGTGTGTGTGTGTGTGTGTGTGTGTGTGTGTGTGTGTGTGTGAATGTGTATATGTATGTGTATGTGTGTGTATGTGTGTGTGTGTGTGTGTGTGTGTGTGTGTGTGTGTGTGTGTGTACGTGTGTGTATGTGTGTGTGTATGTGTACATGCGTGTTTACATGCGCGTGTGTGTGTGTCTTTTCAGAGTGAGCTGGTGGCTCTGGCCAGGCAGTGTGGCCTCTCTCAGAGACAGATCCACACGTGGTTCAGACGCCGACGGAACCAGCAGCGCCCCGGCAACACCAGGAAGTTCTGCGAGGCCTCGTGAGTCCACTGGAGAACAGAACACACACACATCATGGTGTCTAGACATCTGCTGCTGCTGCCTGTTATTCTCTAAATATAGTCACAGCTGTAGGAACGGTATTCAATGAACAATCCAGCTAGGTCCAGGTGTTTGCTGAGCAAAATGTGTGCTACGGCTTGGCATCAATGTAGATGCAGGGAATCCATCTAATATACAGTAGAATCATCAATATATAATCAACATTGGTATAGTTATCAATATTAGCGCATCAACATGTATCACTATTGCCTAAATAATACTACTATAAAGTGAGTTTGGCACAAATCGTCAACAAATACATTTCAAATCACTGCAAAAAAAAATATTTCCCAAGATAATAATTTGAATGCTAATTGTTTGTTTTCTGTGCAGTTGGAGATTTGTCTTCTACCTCGTAGCGTTCACAGCAGGGCTAGCCTCTCTGTTAGATGTAAGTCCCCTAATTACATTCATTCCTAGTGTTTTTCAATAGGTTACGACATTACTGACCTACAACATTGTGCCTTATGAATATACTGTATGTGCATGAATGTTTTTAATTTAGAACATAAATGACTGTGTCGCGATGCACTTGCCATGCAAATCTGCGATGCAAATCTGCTAAGCATGTTCTGGTTCCTTTAGATGTACTCCGTCCAGGTTGCTTTTTTAAGGAGCACTTAGATGCGCCATAATATTGTTCTAAGCCGCACCCATAGATCGCTTTTAACAAAAGGGTCTTCTGAATTACATATACGTCAACAGACCTGCGTTTTTCGAGAACTTACCCTAGAAGCAAACTGTAATGTTGAACATAGATGTATGTCTCTTTCTTCACCAGACAAAATGATTCTGGGACTACAGAGAGTGCTGGAACGGCTATCCCAAACAGGTCAGTCAACAAACAGAATTTGTGTAACGTTACTTCATTATAACACATAATTGTATTTTCATTCAATTGATGGAAAAACCAACAAATATTCATGGTTTACTTCAGGGTGTAAGATTATCAATGCTCAAATAAGCTTTTTCAAAGGGTATTTGAACTGTTACACTGTTGGTAGTGTCGCTCTTGACTCCTGTCAGATCTCTCAAATATAAAATATATTAGTCATCAAATCTTGTTTGGCTCCTACTCCAAACTCTACATCCAGACATACACATCCTGACAGACAGCAATCTCAAGCAATCCTTTCATTCTCTGACCCGTATTGAACTTCCTGGGATGGCTAGAAGTCCTGTTTATTTCAACAGATTCATGGATTATTGTTTTCTTTCTTCCCGCTATGCCTGGAGTTTGAAAGGCTAACATAACTGTTGAGCTTCCATTGGGAAGACATCTAGGCATGCCTGGAAAAGCAGAGAAAAAGGCTCACCCCAAACTCCTTCCGTGTCCCTCTTTTTCCGTTCTCTTCTAACAGTTAATGCCTTCCTTCCTCAAAAAGGGGTCAGGACCCAAAAAGAGAACACTGTAATCTAGCTAGGAACCCAGCTGCCCGAATCCGGCCCTATCTGTCCTCACGTCCTGGTTGGCTAACCTGCTGCCTCAGTCACTATGTTGTGGACTTTATCAGTTTTTCTGAGCCTGAAGCGGTGTGTGTGTGTGTGTGTGTGTGTGTGTGCCCTGAAACGGAGGGGTGTGTTTGTGTATATAAGGGGGGTGAGGGCTCAGTAAACTTCCCTTCATTGTGTTTCTCCAGAATGTCACACAGGGCAGAGTTTTTATGTAGGACATAACCACCCATTCTACACACATGCTGGGACGTTTCCTCCTGTTTTGAGAGTTAGCCGATGTGGGGTCATTCATTTATTGGATGTGAAGGTTGAATAGAATGGAATTCCCCCCCCCCCCAACACACACACACACATGCACAATGACACAGAAGCACACAGCTACACAAAACCCAAACAGAGTTGACCACATTATAAAAAAAAAAACAATTAAAGATGTCAATCTGTTTTAGATGGAAAAGATGCACTCCATTAACCCTAAAGATCCATGCAGAGGCTATACTGCCAGCCGTTGAAACAAGGGTTTATCCATCCATCAAATCCACCAGGTGACCTGAAGCTGCATGCTATCTGTCCCTCTGTCCCTCTATGCAGCCCGTGGCAGAAGCTCACTACTGGTATTACATCATGGAGCTGGGATTCTACTGGTCTCTCCTGCTCTGCGTGTCCGTGGACGTGAAGCGAAAGGTGAGTTCAACCAGTGACCTGCTCACTGTCCTCCTCCCAGCCCGTAGAGCCCTTCAGAGAGTGACCTGCTCACTGTCCTCCTCCCGGCCCGTAGAGCCCTTCAGAGAGTGACCTGCTCACCCTTATACTTCATACCTGATCATTTGATAGATCAAATGTTTTACTTTTTGATTTATAAAGCTGTTTTAAGAGCACTTTTAACAGACTATGACTTCAAAGTGGAATTCATGATAAACTATAAAGAGAATAAAGAATAAAACTAAAATCTGGTACGTATTTAAGTAGCAGATAAAAGTGGAAAATACTTGCAAAAAACGGAATGGTTCATTGCCAGTTTTGCTAATACTATTGAAGAAAATGTATTATCTCCGTAATGTACAATATAGGACCTGTCCACTGTTGGCATCAACTATAGCACTGAGGCTTTAAAGACGCTGACAAGGGAATCTGAGATTGAATTCAAACAATAAGTCTGCCAAAGCAATGTGTAAATCAGTACAGTAAAGTGCACACAATACTGATTTACTAGACCACAGACACAGAACTGCTGAGACACACCCAATTCTTTTATTTTTCTAACAATTTGTGGTTGTGGTTCATGTGTGTGTGTCCATGTGTGTGTGTCCGTGTGTGTGTGTGGTGTGTGTGTGTGTGTGTGTGTGTGTGTGTGTGTGTGCATGTTCGTGTGTCTGTGTGTCTGTGAGTGTGTGTCTTCATGCGTGCGCGTGCGCGCGTGTGTGTGCGTGTGCGCGTGCGTGCGCGTGCGTGTGTGTGCGTTTGTATGCCTGTGTGGGCGTACTTCTAGGATTTCAAGGAGCAGATTGTTCATCACATCGCCACCATATTCCTCATCAGCTTCTCCTACTGCGCCAACTTCCTGAGAGTGGGCACGCTGGTGATGCTGCTGCATGACTCCTCAGACTTCTTCCTCGAGGTGTTTCAAAGTTTCAAAGTTTCACAACATGGTCACATGTCCCAGTGACTTATAGGGCTTGTACATCGCAGATTCTCATCCTCGCCTCCGTTTTGAAAGCATGTAGTAGTAGTAATTGTTTTTTGGACATTTTTGTCGTCGTTAATCGTGAAATGATCTGTCATTTCGGGGAGACATTGTTGTGTTTGAAGCTGCAACAGTGTTTCTCTTGAGAGACGTGGAAAAACAAAGATTGAATTGGCATATATTACAGTATATTTACGTGAGTCCTCCCAATATTGCGTAGTAGTACCAAGAAAACATGTAATGGTGCATTTGTAGGTACAAGCCCTATTGTCATTTAAACATTACGTTTAGAAGAGGACTAGAAAACTGATCCTCTGCAAAAGCACATTTGAAAAACCTCAAAAATCTCTGCCATTGTGCCATGCGTGTATAACTCTTCTGGAGGTGGTTACCCACAAAGGTCATGTCATACTTGACTTGAAGAAAAGCATTGTGTAGCGCCTACAGTACTTTCCCCCCCTCATAAATATACACAATAAATATACACAATCTTCCTTAGTCCACTATGATTGAACACATAAGAGTGGTAAAAAGCATGCATTACAAACCTCATGTGAATGCTACAATAGCCTCAGTCTAATAGTACAACCGGCCATGTCCATGTGTTTTGTGCTGGATAGTGCTGGTATGGCCTGGTGTCATATTTCCCAGATATAATCAGAGTTCCGTTTGTCACAGGCTATGTCTAGGATCTGATGAAATATGCAGGAAAATTGACGAGCAGCCTGATTGGCTGTGGTGTAGCTCCTTGATGGAACCGGGCCAATTAAGAACAAAAGCAAAGGTGTCCGGTTCTGGGACTCTGCTGACCACGTCTACTCTTCCCAATGACAGCCTTGTACTTGCATTGCATTAAGAGGTCAACTCTGCCACAGAAATAAGTCTTACTGTTCACAATACATTCAAACAGTTATCTTAAATGAGCTTTGAGTTTAATTAAAATGGGATAAAAGTGGATACATGAATATTGTTATTATGTCATAGTAATAGCTTTAAAGATGCATTATTGATAATATCGGTGTCTACCACTAGGTGGTACGCGGAGACTCCCGAGTTGTTTGTAAACATAGCCTCTAATTGGGTCAAGTGCGTTGCAGTCCTCCTGCTCGTTCATTAGAGCTGAGCCTCGTCAATCAAAAATGGGAGGAGCGAGGAGCGACAATTACCAAAATACATTTTTTCTTTTTGATTTCTCTATTTACCTTCACCAGTCTGCAAAGATGTTCAACTACGCTGGCTGGAGAAAGACATGCGATGTTCTGTTTGTCCTCTTCTCTGTCGTCTTCCTGGTAACCAGACTGGTCATATTCCCTGGCAGGTAAGACTTGCTGGTGGAATTTGGTACTCAACATTCTACTTTTCTCCTTTACTTCCTTCAAATAGAATGACAATCAGAGCCTTATACCTGAAAAAACGAATGGCTATAAAATACTTCAGTGTTAGCTTTCCTCCTCACTTCAGGTTAATACATGGGACGATAAAACACAAATAAAAGTGTGTTAATAGGTACCACTGAGTATAGATCCTGTGGCAACCCGGCCTTGCCAATTAACCAGATGCAGAGCACCTGAGGAACAGGTGGAGAAGCAGGGCTTAAATAATCTGCTTCTCCACTCATTCAGGGCTCTCCCAGCCATGGGGCTCACGTGTGAAGAGACAGGTCCTTCCGGGTGACGAGACCGTCAATTCCTCCCAGAGTTTGGTTATTTTTGTAAAATAATTTTGATTTTGCAATAAACGTGCCTTTTTGGCTTTTGCCTGGAAAAATCGTGTCCTGATTGGAGCAAGGCGGTTCACTCCCCAAGGCGGGTTACCACAATCCTCAATCCTGCAGATAATTTAACTGAACTGCAGATAACTTGCCTTAAGGTGCACGTGTGCCAACAGTTCCCTGCTGTTCGTTTGTTCTCTCCTTCAAACATTTATCTCCATGAGTTACACCTTCAAAAGGCCTCAATGCGGTAACAGAGTGCATCACTTTTTTTTACTGTGTTCCCAGAATGATCTACTCCACCATGGTAGAATCTCTGGACTACTTCGACCCGTTCCCTGGGTACTTCTTCTTCAACGCCCTGCTGCTGGTGCTCCAGGCTCTCCATATCTTCTGGGCCTACCTCATCCTGCGAATGGTCCACAAGTTTGTCTTCCAGGGCAAGGTGATGGCGACGGCTGTACTGCAGTGTTTCCACCCAATGACACCGAACACAACGTTATGTTACCGTGTCTCTTATTAGCATGTCTGTGTGTTTCCACGGCCCCAAATAAATGCAGCACAAAGGGCTGGGGTTAATATCATCATACAAATAATTCATTTAATTTATTTATTGCATTTCTTGGAACTAAATTTTCTGGAATACCAAGTGTTAAAAGCGGGGCTTAGCTTGTGCCGACTCGTACCTATTTGATTGGCTCTGTCTCTTGTCTATTTTGGATGCATTTTAAATGTGATTAAAGAAAAGAAGAGAGACATGACGTCAACCCCTCAGGCCTCACAGTGACGCCTGAGCATGAGTGTGTTGTGCCCGTGAGCTGCCCATAATCAGTTCATATTCTCATCGTGCTCGGTAAATAGTATTTACTAGAACGGGTTGTCATGTCAGGAGGTTTCACAATGTTTTATGTGAGTGTGCTGCACACGATTCAGTCATTCTTGTTTAGTTTCAGCACAGCAGCACCTAGGGGGTGTTCTGTGGTTTTTTCGTTCCTTCCGTGCACTCGTTCCATGATTTCCGCTTACCCCTAACACCGTGGTCCAGCAGCCTGGCTGTGTCCCAACACCTCCTGGTTTACTAATGGAGCACCGGGTAAAAGCAACAAAAAAATCAACAACATAAAATAATCACGGGTCCCTATTGGCCAATTTAAAAAGGTGTGTTTGGAGTAGGGCTTTGAACGTTTTGAGAGTCTAGGTCTCTGAGGGAGCCTGTGAGTGTGTTCCACAGCCGTGGAGCCGCACTTACTCTTTATGGGCTGTTTATTATAAATAGACTGATGATTCAATATAGGGCTACCATGGTGTTTGCTTCCCGCACATTCTGACCAGGACGTTGCATGACGCGTTCAATGTCTCCCCGCAGGTGGAGAAAGACGAGCGCAGCGACGAAGAGAGCGGGGATGACGATGAGGAGGAGGAGGCCGACGAAGAGGAGTGGCCAGAGGAGGGAGAGGATGAAGGCGGCTGGGAGAGGAGCGAGGGAAAGGGTACGATGAACTCTAAATCGGCATCCCTGGCCGAGCACTGTGTTCTGAACAATCTGACCCACCGGAGGAGTTCCAACAGCCCCTGGCCCAAAGCGAGGTAGTGAACCTGCCCCCTCCACCACCACCACCCCCCCGCCCCCACTCCGACTTAACCCCCACTGCTCCGTCCCCTCAACCCCAACCTTCCGCTTCCCCCACCATCTGTTCAGCATCATAAGATAATAGGTGTGTCACTGTTTCACCCCACACACACACACACACACACACACACACACACACACACACACACACACACACACACACACACACACACACACACACACACACACACACACACACAGAAGGTCTTGTCACTGGGGATACTAGACGCTGGTGTCGTTTTCATTCATAACCACTAAAGAACATTCTCCTGGGTTTTATTTGCATGGCTGTGTACAGTATGTGGTTTAGTAGCTGACTTTACGACCTCAGTCTTCTTCCTTCACTGCAGTTGACTTTTGATGTGAAACAAAAAAACATGACTAGTCATTAGTAGTAGTAGAAGTAGTAGTAGTATTAGTAGATATTTCATACTACATAGGATCCTCAGAAACAACACTTATTTAATCTGGTTGTTTTGATGCACAAATACTACTAATACTGTGTGTTTTAGTTGTGGTGTATGAGGTGTGTGTAAGAGGTAATACCATCTTTACTACATTAATGGAGATTAGCTACTTAAACCTTGATACAGTACGGACCTATCCAGACAAAACTCTGAGGGGTGAATCTTCGGAAATGGCGATGATATTTGCACCAGAGATCCTTTAGAGGCGTGTATGTTTTGTACTACCGACATTGTCAGAGTCGCACAGACACAAAGTTTTTATTAAACAAAATATTACGCTCATCCAATAAAAATATATAAATGCTGTGGACACATCTGAAGTCCTCTTATCTTATCCATATCAAGCTCAGCCCAGAAAATGTATCATCTTCATCCATGTACTTAACTTCTACAATACATCTATGTATTCAGTTCAATGTTACGCTGGTTTGTACACTGCCAACTGAAGCAAAATTAATTGTCATAACGTAATTGATAAACTACTGTGTAGCTTCTCTTTTTTCCATCTTATCGGCTGAACCGGTCATAAGAAATCCATCAATAGACAGCCAATAATTAGCATTATGGATGTATATAGAACAGCTCCCTAAGAATTTGCTAATGAATTATCTGATGTACAGAAAAGTGTTTTGGTTGGTTCAGAGTTATTTTAGAGAGTTCTCTCTAGTTAGAGTATTCTCTGTAAATGGCTACGGGTTGGTTGAGTTTCAGTTGAGTATCTTTGGCGCCCTCTGGTGCATCAACGACTTCGGAATTTATGTTTGAGTTAACTGATATGCCTTTTACGAAGTGATTTACTTCTAAAATATGTTTGGTATTTCCTGTTGATTCTCTTTGCAATGAAAGAGTGGATTATTATGGCTGGTTCTCGCTGCAAGTTTGAATTTGGTTATTCTTGCTGAAGGCCTTTGTTTTGTGCCTTGACTCCTGTTTTGACACTGTTTTGTCCCAGCGACTTGTTCTTTAGCTCTTTGTGCTAATAGATAGCTTTACTTTATAAGTAGAAAGGCAAGAATTTGCTGGTCTGTGTGAGAATCTGAAGCCAGACAGTGCCTCGATAAGCTTTGCATTAAAGTACCCTGTATGGAAATGTTGAAACATTTTGCTTACAACTTCCCTGGAGAGATTCAATTTGTGTGTGTGTGTGTGTGTGTGTGTGTGTGTGTGTGTGTGTGTGTGTGTGTGTGTGTGTGTGTGTGTGTGTGTGTGTGTGTGTGTGTGTGTGTGTGTGTGTGTGTGTGTGTGTGTGTGTGTGTAGTGGGAAAGGAAGGGCTCTCACATATTTCAAAATATTAAATCAGTTTTAAGATGGAAACCTGTCTGATGATTCTGCCACAATCCCTGGAATCGAGTTGTCCTTTCCACTACAATACACAGAGGTATTTGTCTACAAAATAACTCCTCTCATTGGAAACATGAATGAAGTAGAATTGTAAGCTTGAAGACTACATTACTATATTGTTGATAGGCTTCCAACCACTCGGGTATTTATGTGAATCCCAACAGTATGTGTCACACAAAATGTAATTGTAATCGTCATTATCAAAAATTGTATAAATCCTTACTTTAATGTGTCAGGCAATGTATTTTTCTTGGTTTCTTTGTCTGAATGAGGAAACAAAAGGGCTCATCAATCCGCTGTAAAGTCTGAAGACTGATTAGGGAACCGTTATTTAATAAGGGAAATAACTACAAGTTTATGATGCTTTTACATGAGGGATGCCAGGATTACATTGGCTTAACAAGTAATGGGTATTGTTTTTCACGAATGCACATTTGTCAAAGTTTGCTCTGTCTGTTCATCCTTTTTAATAAAGAGCTTCCATTGAAAATTGTGAACACTGATTGTTGCCTCTTTTTCATTGTATGCAGATTGTTCATGTAACTCATTCATACTAAAATTAAAGTTGTTGCATGTGCATTTATTTACAGTACTGAAAAAACCTAAAGATCATTTCACAAATGCTTACTTTTATTACATATAGACATCTGTCGTATTCTTTGGGTTGCTTGTATTTTTGTATCTACCTAATCAATTGTTCCATTCATCATAATAACACAAACTTTATTCATATACGTAGCACCTTTCATATATGAGGTTAGCTCATTAATTAAACAATTCAACAACAAGGAAGAACCACAAGTAGGCCTTTAATGTTGTTAAATCAAATCTTAAAACAACAATTGCATTAAATATTTAAAGCCTATTGGACAACAATAGTTTTCTCTTACATTTCCAAAACAGCGCCACCATTTAGCCATGCGTGGCCAAATATATATGACATCCCACATTACTATAGAGAATGCATTGGAAAAGTTAAGAGAAGTTAGGCTTTATTAAGTGAGCCTAAACTAGTTTAAATACCATGATTTGTTTTGCATTGCTTAGTGCTTTATTACATATTTTAATTTAAGAGGACAGCCGCGTTTACATGTACAGTGTTATACATTGGACGCCGGTTCGATTTCAATAATACTAATACACTTTAAGTGAACCTGAATTGGATTTAAATTCTTGAAATTGAATCCATGATTATTGTTGCGTTGCAGCTTAGCCTCCTTTTAAATGCAATTAAATGGAAACATCTGCGATTAGAATACGTGTGTAGCATGAATGACTCTTCTTACAATACCAAATTGGCTGGCTTCCATTCCAACAAACAGAAGAAACAAAAAAAGAGGTAGGCTATATTGTCTCCCTGAGGGAAATTGTATGTGCGAGAGACTGCTCTACGAACCTAGTAGAATATGAGGTCAGCTCAAACACCCAATTCTTATTATAAAAAACATGCAACCATCATTTATTTTGGTTAAGACTGCTTCTGGTATTGCCATACATTTATTTGAGATATATTCGAATACTGAAAACAGCCATCTGGAAGCCGTTAATAGTGGTCAAATAGCGGAGTTATTCGACCACATGAACTCCGACTCACAACATACAACATCATAAGCATATGAGAAAGTGCTCGACGATTTGATTGGTTGAAGAACCCACGTGGTAGAGGTCAACTTCCGTGTCATTCTGCGAAAATGGCGGTGAGTTCGTATGCTTTTCGTTTTCATTGAAACAATTCAGTCATGTTTTACGTTGTCACCCTTCCCTGTTGTCTCTTCTGCACGCGTGTCTGTTCCAAGAACAGCACGTTCAAATGAACCCCTTCTGTGCTAAATGTATATCCATCTACGGAGTTAACGAACTGTTTCGTTTGCCTTGTTAGCCGTGTAGAGCTAACTACGTTAGCATGTGAAATGTAATGGCATGTGTCTTTTCTAAACACACTTTCCTCGTGCTTTGCAGGATAAAGAGAAGAAGAAGAAGGAGAGCATCTTTGATCTGTCAAAGTACATCGACAAACCGATTCGTGTCAAGTTTCAAGGAGGTCGAGAAGGTGTGCAACATTCTGGATGGTTGATCAGTGACTCGCCGTAACGCAATCAGCGTTAATTAAATGGATGGGGATGCTTCTCGTGATTGAAGCAGTCTCCACATATTCTAACAATGGTGTTTTGTGTTAACAGCGAGCGGTGTCCTAAAGGGATTCGATCCACTATTAAACCTGGTGTTGGATGGCACGATCGAATATATGCGTGGTAAGAGCAGCGTCTTAGTTCCAAATGTAAATATTGAAAGTTAAGCGGCGTGTATTTAACCATTGTCTCGCCTCTGCAGACCCCGATGACCAGTTGAAGCTGACAGAAGACACGCGGCAGTTGGGACTGGTTGTGTGCAGAGGGACCTCGGTGGTGCTCATCTGTCCCCAGGACGGCATGGAGTCTATTCCTAACCCCTTCGTCCAACAGCAGGACGGATAAAATGCAGCCCGTTTCCCTCTCATGCACGCGCACACACCGACATGTACACATCCTCATACATCCATGCATTTTATGAATTACAATTATTTCTCCTTCAATCATGTCTTAGCATCGATGCATGTCGCATTCGATGCAGGTTTTTGTTGTAGACATGTTGGTATTGGATATGCTTAAAAGCACTTCACTTTTTCTGTTTATACCTAAATTAAATGACAAGGAAAAACATGTTTAAGTTGTAAAGAGCAATTTGGGCTTTTTTTTATTCAGAATACGTACAGTTTTTACTGTTTTCTTGGTTTGTTTTTTGATAAAATAAAATTTAAAAACAAGTTTGCTTTGTTTAGTTGTCAAAGTCTTGCTTTTACAGTTGTGTAGTTTCATCCAAGAGGAAGCAATGAATTTAATTATCTCGTGTGTATGGAGATGGAGGCTGCGGAACTTTGAGGCACTCAAGCCTGTCTGCTCCCTGACAAAGAAGTATTTGTAGTTTTTCATGGATCCCTTCAGGACTGCTCTAAGCAGGGCGGTAGGATCAACTTATTTATTTGCGTTTGGATCGTTCCTTTGGGCGGATGATCTTAAGGATAAAGGTTACTTCGGAACCCACTAGGCATACAGTTTACTTTTAAAAACGTGGCTTCTGTGTGATCGTTTTATTTCGCAGATGTATTAAATAGGGGTATTCCGTAACTGCCAATAACAGTGATCCATCTGCCCCGGTCTCCATATTCGTTTTACTGTGCAGTTTAAAGCGTCTGAATTTAGAAACAGCTATCGTGGTACACTGAATTACGTGTCCAGCGTTGTGTGGCAGGGGTTGCAAACGTGTAGCCCCTCCTTCTCTGTGCAGTCTCTGTCTCAATGGACCACCGCAAGCTAGAACTGGGGGAGAAGTTAATGGGTCATAATGAGCATTTATACAGCATTTAGATGTAGGCCTACAATCTATACACTGACGTTTGTATTTGTCAAATAACCTCAGTGTTATTTACAAGTTGTCTCAGGGTGTTATTGTTGACAACACAAATCCCTGTACACACCTGGGTGTAACCAAACATGATCTCGATGGATCTGGACCGGTGGGTGGGGGTAGCCATGACGGGACTTTTGCAGCTCGTTGGGCTGCCTGCGAAAAGGTGAGTCGCCCGTAGCGTTGACACGGCACGCCCCTTGGCAGGTGGAATAAATAGCTTACCTCTTTGCCCTATCTCTTCTCTTCCATCCGTCTATCTATTTTTGTATGGGACATTTCAAAACCCCGAGACCTTCGACGTCCGAGAATAACTTTGAATGCGCACTGCACGGGCATCAGCGACAGAAGTGGCAAGTGAGTTTTCTGGTCGAATATCAAGATTTTATTTTTATTTTTGCGTCTATTCTATAATGCACCTGTTGTCGACCGGAGTGAATCACTGTGGCGCACGGTGTCTACCACACCACTGGGATTTAGGGCTATTCAATGTGTTTTAAAGAGTTTTCTACTCGGGCTGTCAGACCCAATTTCTGTGCGGATGGTAATATGGCCTCCCTGATCTAGTTTACTCTCCCCCACCCCCCTGCCCAGACAACTATGCCAAATTAATCCTTCAGCTGCTGTTAGACTCTTATATGCATGTTGATTATCATAGTACTTGTTTATTAAATACGGGATACATCTCTGCAAAAGATCCAATACGTTTCCACGAGGGTACCAATTCACATTCTTTGCATAAAGACCACCAGGCTCCCGCAGGTAGTAATGCAGACGATGCATACCTTACTGGCAGTGGCAATAACAGCTTCCCTTTGACCTTACTATGACTTTCCGTTAGTTTTGTGCTTTCTTAATTCGTATTATATGCAAAAACATATATTGTTGGCCAAAAAACTTTTGTAGACTATACTTAATTGTACACATTCTTCTAGGGCAAGTATGACATTCAGGACACTAGACTGCGAGCTGTAGACTTGGTGCTGCTGTAGAGCCAATATGGCAGACAAGAAGGATGGAGGAAGCCAATGGTCCACGACAGGTGCTTCCTCTGCTCCCTCCAACCATGGGTCACACAGGACCACCCTTCTTGTCTTCGTCCTCCTCTTCCTTCTCATCGGGGTCGTGGTCGGCGTGCTCGTTGGTGGGTCCAACCATATTGACACAAAGTGACATACTTGGTCTTGGCTTGAGTGTTTGCTACGTTATGTATCCTTTTTTTTAATTGTTTTATTCTACTCCACCATTGCTAGTATACCTAGTGCAGGAGCAGCATTACTTTATGGAAACGGTGGAGTTGAAGGGTCTGAAGTATAACTCCTCGCTGCAGGATGAAGGCTCTGCTTTCTCCATAGTACTCTCTACCATCCTGAAGACCAAGGTAACAGCTAAGTAGTACCAATGACGTGGCGCCATATCACCAACGACCACTGTCCACAGTGTGTCAATTACCTTCTTCACCGTTTATTTTGTTGCAGATCAAAAATGTCTTCATCGCCTCATCAGTATCCCACCACTATATTGATTGTAATATTGTTGCCTATGGGTAAGTCAGAACCAGATGGTCTCCTCCAACAGTCCACCATCGCATTGACAAGAGTTCCACTGAAGCATCCATGAGCACGAGTGTCCTTGTCGTTCCAGTAACATCAATGAAGATGTGATGGCAACGTTCCGCCTGGTCTTCCGGGTTTCCAAGGCCTGGCAGTATTCCGATAACTTTGTCCAGGACTTGCTGAGGGCTGGGCTGAGTTCAGCGCTCCATGGAAGACCAATGGAGGTGCCTTTGTTTGGCAAGATCAGTGCAATCCTCTTGCTGGGTACGGTGGTCGCAGAACGATGGTGCACTGCTTGCAGCTCTCATGGAACAGTAGGATGGAGATCACGTTCAATTAACATTTGTCTTTTGTCTACTGTTAAGGGGCCAGTGGGAAGTCCTTCTACTCCATTGGTGATGAGATGAGTGGTGAGAATGAGTGATTCACAAAGTGTACTTACTGCGTACTTAACATTCTTTAACCCTTTTGAAATATTGATCTATCAGTCTGCCCGCCCGTTACATTCATGTGTTTTGAATGGCTGCTTCTATAGATAATCACAGCACACCTGAAACAAATCAGTGACTAATGAAAGCAATTCCCCTATACTCCTTATTTACTTAAAACAAAGTCTTCTACCCAATGATTTGCGCAAATGCTACTATTTCTGTGTATTTACCATCTCTGCCCCCTCTGGCGGTGTCTCGACAGCCAGGTGTCCCAACAACACCTTCACCTGCGACAACGGGGAGTGCGTCATTAAGTTGAACCCAGAGTGTGACTTTGTCTCCGACTGCTCGGACGGATCGGACGAAGCTCGATGTGGTACGTAACTATGGAAACTACAAATACAATCCATCCAGACAAAAGTGTAATAATTTTGATGGGTCAGTTTAGATGGTTTCTCACTTGCAGATGTATCGTCTATCTTTTGGATTAGATTTCATTAAATGCACTGACGGGTGCATTTGCTGCACATAATCACTCAACCTCACATGCACATGAGACATTACATCACATTCCATAATCCATAATCATTGCTCAGTACAACATATAAAAGTTAAAACACGGTGAGAAAACAATTGATGTCAATGTATATGCTGCCCATTGATCACATGCAAAACTCTGTTTCCTTTCACTGATGTTTAATTATAAGTACTAAAACACTGTAGAACTAAAAGTTCAAACAAACATAAAACAAAATAAACGATAAGTTCATACACATAGCTTATCACTTCCATAAAAAATAGCAAACATAATACTGACCACTTTGCCTGCTTGTCAAACAATGGGGGGGGGTTAAATTTAAAATGACTGCTGAAGAAATCTTCAATATTTAAGATGGTCGTTCACTATTAGTGTTCCTTCATTTGTGAAGGTAATGCAACACGAAAAACCGCCAAGCGTGAAAAGTGAACCAGACCATCCAGCAATGACCAGAAACCCCAACCACACCAGAAACCAATGAGTGCGACATTATTGACATGTGGTCAATGACTGCAATTACAATGTTAAACGTGAAATGAACACCAAGGCTACCACAGACCTCAAGAGTACAATTCACGTGTTGGCAAATACTCTGTGGAACGTCTAGGCGTTATTAACCTGCCACAAATATCCCTGAGGGGGACTGTCCTGTCGGAGTACTTCCTCCTACCTTCATAACTCGGCTAACTTTCCTCCTCTCTCCTCTCTGGGCTGCGCTCTCCGGGCCCCAGCCTGCGGGACGCGCCCTGCCATGGGGACCCGCGTGGTGGGCGGGGTGGACGCCCGTCGGGGGGAGCTGCCGTGGCAGGTCAGCCTCAGGCTCCAGGGACGCCACATGTGTGGAGCCTCCATCATCAACGCGCGCTGGCTGGTCAGCGCGGCCCACTGCTTCGAGAGGTCAGTTAGCAGCTATAGTCCAGACGTCCAGAGGGACTGGCAGGGAACGGTTGTAGCTATGGAGCGTTAAGGAGCAGGGAGGGGAGAGGCATGTTGCTCAAGGATGTCTACAGGTTGACTGCGGACGTTGTGAACGAACCCAGAATATTTCAGCTGGCAGTCAAATGCCCTAAACACTATCCTAATCACTTAATTAATAATAATATTAATACAATATTTTATATTGTTCTTATTTAGGTGGGTTATTTGTACATACTTTCATCAATTCATGAAACAGATCCTGAAACTTTGCAATTGCAAGTTGCAATGTCTAACATTTGAAGTAGCTCATAGCTTATAATTACGTAGGACGTACAACATGCAGTAAGTGTGTACATTAAGTGCCAGGACGTACAACATACAATAAGTGCGTACATTAAGTGCCAGGACGTACAACATACAATAGGTGCGTACATTAAGTGCCAGGACGTACAACATACAATAGGTGCGTACTTTAAGTGCCATTAAATGCCCCTCCCCTCTCAGGGACAACGACCCACGGGAGTGGACGGCGCTGGTGGGGGCCAGCCTGGTGAGCGGGGAGGAGTCCGAGTCCAGGACGGTGAACATCAAGTCCCTGGTGGTGTCCCCCGACTACAACCCCCAGACCACGGACAACGACGTGACGGTGCTGGAGCTGGAGACCCCGCTGTCCTTCAGCCCCTACATCCAGCCCGTGTGCCTGCCGGCCCCCTCCCACGCCTTCACCCCCGGGCAGACCTGCCTGGTGTCAGGCTGGGGGACGCTGGGCCAGTTCAACAGTGAGTCCCCCCCCCCCCCCCCCCCCCCCCATGGTGGAACACACACCCACCCACACACACATACTCGCACACACATACACAAACATACACATACACACACACACACAGGCAAAAGTTAGAAAATAACAAAACATAGTCGCAATTATTATATATATTTTTCATAATAGTGATAGTATTATTCTGGCTGACTATAAAAATAATCCTTATTGTCTGCATCGTTCTTGTATTTCAGCCTGTTGTAACGTATGAATGCGTTCTATTCTTTATCCAGCTGAGGTCCCTCCTGCATTGCAGAAGGCAGTAGTAAAAGTCATCGACTCCAAGGTGTGCAACAAGTCTGCGGTCTACAGAGGAGCCGTCACTGACAACATGATGTGTGCTGGATTCCTGCAGGGCAAAGTGGACTCTTGTCAGGTTAGTTCTGGGGAATACGAGTAGAAAATTTGAATGAAAGGTACATGTTTCTTTCTTCACAGAAATAGTGTGCTGCATAATGCGAAAACGAATGAGAAGAAAACTTCATCGTCATATTTCATATATTTGATATATTTATTTTCTCCTATTTAAGTCATTGTGTGTGTGCGTTTGCGTGTGTGCACGTGTATGACACCGCTCATCAGCCCATTGTCCATGAGATGTATCCGCTTACATGATCTGCCAAACAAACAACATATTCCTTACAGGATGCTTTTCTCAAGTTTTCCTCCCTTTTCCCTGCCTGAATGCATACCTTATACATTTTGCTACCAGTATGTCAGTTCAGGTGAAAGGTGTAACAAGGGGCCGCCTAGAGGAGGGATATCTTTACCTAGCTATTGTCACACCCACTCACTAGGCTTTGCAACAGAATAAAATAGGGAATAGTGGAAAGGGGAAATAGCCACTAGAGAGCATCAAAGCTCTTCCTGCTCCACTTTTACATTTACATTTACATTTGTCAGAAGAAACTTCTAATGGGTAAATGTTGGTGACCGCTTGATAAATCTGAGCCATCCTGTCTGTGCTCCTCCAGGGGGACTCCGGAGGGCCCCTGGTGTGTGAGGAGGCTCCCGGCAGGTTCTTCCTAGCCGGGGTGGTGAGCTGGGGGGTGGGCTGTGCCCAGATCAACAGGCCGGGGGTCTACTCCCGTGTCACCAGGCTCCGCAACTGGATCCTGAGCTGCATAGAGAACAACCCGGCCCACCCGCGTCCCGCCGTCAGTCAGACAGGGCCCGTGGCACCGCCACCTCAGGAGAGCCTGAACCATCCGCCACAACCAGCGGCTGTAGACCTGGACGCTGCATACCCGCTGCACACACCTGGTAATGTCCGCAGTTCATCAGCTTAACTATGGATCCTCCGATTTTAAATCTAGAAGAATAGCCTCACTCGTTAAAGCTATTCATGCAATTGTTCAACATGGCAAAAAAAAAGCTATTGCAAACGGAAGTATTAATAAACAGGATCTATTTCTTCATCATCTTTATCTGAGGGAACGAACCAATACAAACGAATGTATTTTCTTGGCTGACACTTAGTAGTACCTCACTATCCACGTGTCTGCCAGCCTTAAACTGCAGTGGGAACTTCCGGTGCAATGCCAACTCTTGCATTAGCAAGGTCAACCCGGAGTGTGATGGAGTCTCAGACTGCCCCGATCAAAGGGACGAGAGGAACTGTGGTAGGTTAAAAATATAGCAGTGAACCAAATAAAAAAGGCTGTACTAATCGGTTCCTTATTTATATTGTAGGATTGTTGTTTATATTTTGTCCTTGTCAGAAACTTTTTAATGAAGTAAATGACTAAGACGTTGTAGTCTCATGACTAACGCATGGTTAACACAAAGAAAACAAATGCACTAACAATTATTGAAACTATTCCCTGGTGATGGCAAGAGAACCCTATTGTGAATTATACTTTTCTGCTTGTTTCAGACTGCGGTCTGCGCCCTGCGATTGGCTCCCAGAGGATTGTGGGAGGAGTTACAGCCCGTAGGGGGGAGTGGCCTTGGATTGGCAGTCTCCAATACCAGCGGCTTCACCGCTGTGGTGCTACGTTAATACACAGCAAATGGTTACTCACTGCAGCGCACTGCTTCAGAAGGTACCTCTTCACCGGAACATCACTGAACTACAAAACACACAAGAACACGCATAAACACAACATACATCAACAAATTACACGAATATTACTGAAGGCACAGGTTTCCTTTGAGGTACATAGGATGATTTCATACTTTTTTTAACAAACTATATAGTAGTAGTCTGCATTCACTTATATTTCACAAATTTTGCGGCAGGAATGTAGTTTGGATGGGAATTCAAGAAATAATAAATGCTTGGGTGGGATTCGTAGCATCTGTATGTGCTTCCTACCCAATCTCCATATTAACGTCATTTCTCATATACCAACGTGGAAAGTGACCCCAGCCCCACCAGCTGGGCCGTCAGTCTGGGCTCGGTGCTGCGTTCGGGCGTGGGGGCCCTGGTCATCCCCGTCCAGAGGATCGTCCTTCACCCGGCCTTCAACGGCACCAACATGGACCACGACGTGGCGCTGATGGAGCTGCTGGTGCCGGCCCCCAGGTCCTACACCATCCAGTCCGTCTGTCTCCCCTCGCCCGTCCACCACTTCCTGAAGAACGCAGAGTGCTACGTCGCTGGGTGGGGGTCCATGAGGGAAGGAGGTAAGAAGACTGTGGAAGTCATACCGCCGCTAGTATGTACTGAGATGCATGATCTGTGGACATACGCGTCGTAACTAGCTAACTTACTCATAAATTCTTTACCAAGAAGTAAGAGTACACTCCAGATCAGTTGTCTAAGAAGACTTGAACCCATGGCAATTACAATAAACTCTTAACATATCCCCCCTTCCTCCTTTATTTTCACAGGTTCATTGACCAACCTGTTGCAGAAAGCTGCCGTGAACCTTATCGATCGAGCGGACTGCCTGCAGTCCTACGGCAGTGGCCTGACTCCAAGCATGATGTGTGCCGGCTTTATGGAGGGAGGCAAGGACACCTGTCTAGTGAGTTAAAATAACGCTTCTTCACAGTCTGGGGAACCACTGAGCCTCCAATGCATCTAAGTGGCGCGATCGAGGCAGATTATGTAATGGATGACAGGTTCGGAGTACGGTTTCCAAGGCGGATGATTAAGAGGTTTTTCTCTTGCAAGCGGTGAAGCCTGAGGTGTGTGTTAGATTAAGACGTTAATAAAATTGATAAAAATAATTATCATACCAATAGTAGAAGTTGTGTTGAAATGAGAAAAAAATTAGAGCTCAGCAATTACTGGTTATTTCGAGAACACTGTTGCACTTAAGGGAGATGCTTATCTGACAGAAGAGAGAGACTTCTTCTTTACTTCCTCAAACTACAGAGCTCCCTTTCTCACCCTCTTCCTCTTTGTAATCTTCTTATGTAAGTTAAACCGCAGGCATTCCTGTCTCGGTCAAAGCACCTGGCATCTCCCCCTCCAATCCGTGTGACATTTCCCAGTAGTACTCGCTCTCTCTCTTACACACACAATGTCCCACTCTGCCTCTGCTTTTCCTACTCTTCTCTTCCTTATAGTAGTCACTTGCCATTGCATAGTGGTTTCGAACCTCAATGGCCACAGTCGTAGGCATCCTAGAGCAAGATGCATACCCTGTAACCCTATCTGCTCATTACATGTATCAGAATTTTTTTTTTGCTTTGGATGAGAGTAAACAAAAAGTACAAAATAGTCATATAGGTTGTTTCTGTGAAGAAAGAATAAGAAAGTTAACTTATAAGTGCATTTATTATCTCCCTTAGCCACTTACGATAGAAGCGCCTGCTAAATTACGAACAAATAAAGGATTGTTCAAAATATGCTTATGCACTTTATAGCCTATATATATTTGTATGTTTTAGATTTTTAATCCTCTAAAGTATAATCTATAATTACATTGTCCTCTCATTGTCCTCTTTGCACCAACATACCAAGATAAATTCTTTGTTTTGGTTAATTGACTCTTTTTCCCTCTCTCTCTACAGGGGGATTCTGGTGGTCCTCTGTCTTGCCGCCATGCTTCTGGTCATTGGTTCGTCGCCGGTATAACCAGCTGGGGACACGGGTGTGGCCGAGTAGGCTACCCAGGAGTGTACACACGCGTGACCTCTATCAGGGAGTGGATCTCTACATACCTGCCTTTCTGAAGCGCAAACCGGGGAGAGAAAAATATCCAAAATCAAAGGACCAGTCATTATTTCACAGGAGACGGTGGAATTCAACTTCATAGCATCTCCGGTGTGTTGGACTCAACAGAACTCTTTCTTCCTGCAAGTATGATGCCGTGATGCACCGATGTCAACTTAAGTCTGTGATGCTGCAGGGCAGATTTCCGTTGTTCCAAATGGGCTCATATCTCCAGAATACTGACAGGGTAGTCTACTGGTTCAATGGTGCTGATTCTGTTACTGTGTAATCATTTGGCCAGTGATACATTTCTCAGAAAGAGCTCCAACAAGATTACCAGGATAACATCCTCAACTGTGGTCTATGGACACTTAACTTGCACATGCACATTGTTTGTGTATTTATTTTGCAGTTATTTATTGTCCTGACTTACACATCAACCTATGCAGATTCTTGTGTGTGTGTGTGTGTGTGTGTGTGTGCGTGTGTGTGGGAGGGGGGAGGAGGGGGCGGGGGTAAAAATATGTTTTATTCAGTTGTCTCTTTTGTTTTAATGTTATAATCAGGATTAAGATGGAGCAGTTTTACTGGCCATTTAGCCTGATATATATTTTTTAACAGGGTACTCTGTCAATCCATCACTACATTGTATTTACATTGGACTGTGCGTAAACAACCAAGGAATACATTTCTGTATGATAATTTATTTTTCATGGTGGGGTGGGGGAAGCCCCTAATGCTGAGGAGGTTTGGTGTTAACCACACATCTGACCCATAGTGCAGAGTTCAACACCTGTCTGCACCAAGGCAATCCCGACTTAAACAAGCCCACTACTGTGCAGGACAACAGATAAAGTGACTATAGGGCAGACAAAACCGTTTTGTTTCCCAAGATGTCCTACGGTTATGAACTCGAGACTTCTGACCGCATCACTTTTATTAAATGACATTAAACCGGAAACCATGCTGACAAGTGTAATGAATATGCCTTTGACACCCATGCGTGTGTGTAATCGTATCCGCAGTTGTGCATACACAAACAAACTTAAGTGACCAAAGCGTTGGAATCATCACATTTACTAATTTTGCAGATAGAAAACGGCACAAATGTACAGGTTGGCTGGGAATTCAAGAAATTCCTAACTCCTTGGTGGGATTTGTAGAATCTGTGTGTGCTTTCTACCAAATCTGCATATTAACTTAATTTCTCATACAAACATGCTGATGCTCTTCAGGAGGTATGTATAGGATATGAGAATATGAGGTGATCTGTTGAACAGCTGGTTTGAGGATAGTGTATCACCAGCTGCACAGGTTCTCGAACAAAAGGGGCCTTCAGTCTGTTAGTATCTTGATACTAGCTAAGCTTGGTTGGGCCTGACATTTTGAATGATGAGGCCATCATCTTTAGTAGACAAGTAGGCTTATAAACATCAATATTGCGTCACAAAAGTAATGGCACAGACCATTTCGTAAATGACCAATTTCAATGAATACAGATCTTTTAACCAGAAGGACGATATTTAATAACAAAACTTAATTAAACAATAGTTATATTTTATGCAGTTCACAGAATAAAATTCAACCGCCCACCCAACAGTTCCAAGGCTGGACTTTAGGGGCGTTGATCGCCTGCCTGTGAGGTATGATCTCAAAAGTTGGTGGTATGCTTCTGTCAATACACACGGTGCACCAATCGAAGCCTCATCATAGAACATAGAACCATGTTCTAGTTGTTGTTCCAGTTGAGGTCATGGATGGAGGTCAAGGGGCGGTTGCTAGGAGATGGCTTGGGGTGAAGAGGTAGTTCAAATACGTGATCTTTCCTTCTGCAACCGGGAGTTGTAAGCACGAGACACAGTATTCCAGCAATCCATATACCGGTCCATACACATCGCTATGCATTTCTAAAAAGAAGAGAAAAATAAAATCAATCATAAAACATACAGCAATGTGAAACATAGTGAGTGAGAGGTTAGGTAAATCATTGGATACAAATTCGACTTTGGGTCCCCTTCTTCAGGGTAAAGCATACCTGTTCGGAGTTGTCCAGGTTGCTACCGGGTTTACCTATACACTTCTTGAAGCACTTGTCTGTCATTCTCTGCAACATAAGGGCAGGTGGCAACGTTAGGACAATTCACGAGGCCTGCGCAACTTATTGCAGCATTCATTCATGGTGCTACCAGAAAGGTCGTCATATCAAAATAAAAACAATCACAACAACAACTTTATATTTGCCCACACGACGGCATAACGCAGTTAGCCTCAATGTCATTCGTTTATTTTTTTTAGAATAGTGTATGCCTCACTTTACCTGCAATAGCTCCTGAGCGTTAGCCACCGCAATCTGGACCTTGACCTGCTCCATAATGGTCCCAGTATCCATTTTTCCTCCTGCTCCACCCGCGGAGAAGTCTGACCCGTACCCTTCCATGTCTTGGTGGTGTTCAGATCAGATGTAGGTTTTCTTTCTAAATGCACGTGTGTAGTGACCGGGCAGCAGGACGCCGTAGAGTTCTGCAATGTTCGATGCCCTTGAGAGCGCCGGAAGTTTCATGACGTATTTCCGTAACAACACATTTTGCATGGGAAATGTAGTTCTGTTTGTAGTTGTCTGGTCAACTCGGTCAAACTCAGTTATGATTGGCTAGAATACTTATATACTTACGACGTTACTGATGCTGTGAGCATTCCTCTGTTGCACCTGAGGATCAGTTAAAGAAATAGATTTTGTACATATAAAGAAGGTCTTCTTTATGTCCAAAATAAGTTTCTTTAACTTTTCCCTAACTCCTTTGAGCCATAAAGCATAACAGGGTACCTCAATGTGTCCATCTCAGCAGCATCACCCTGCTCTCAAATGAGGGAAGCCAGAGGCAACAGGTGAGGAACGCTAACATCATCATCAGTCACTTTCCTCAGTTTTGCCCAATCAATGGGAATGCGCTTCATGTGAAGCACCAACACGGCACTGGGAAAGCCGGAGCTGTAACTGGGAGGCTCTGGCTTGTTCCTCAGCCTTTAGAGCTGGAAAGCAAAAAAATAAATAAGTATACTTTCCGATGGTGTGTTGACGTTATACTTTGGATTCGAGGTGAGATAATTTAATAATGTCTATTCTATAAAATATATTGTTGCCTGTGATGAATGATGTGTTCTGCAGGTTGGCAATAGCGCCACTAGATGGCGACACTATACCAACAACTGCTTGCAATGAACACTAACTATTTGCCATCCAGTTTGTCTGCTCACTCAGTCTTTTCTTCACAATGTGATGGGCTTTCAAACCCTAGTTGAAAACAAATGTGTCTATAAAGACCGAAAAAAAACGAGTGATTCTGGACAAAGATGTCTCATCAAAGCATGTATAATTAAATGCCACATGATGGCGGTATGGTCTTTGAAATAACTCACTGTAAGTTAGGTTATTACTCAATACAGATGGAATGGAATAGGCATTAATACTTCAATATTATACTACATGGTTACACACTTGCAATTGCACACTTTACATGGCCAGAATTAACCTAATAGAGTATAGAGCTACCATATTTTTATACCCAATAGACCTAACTGTTGTTGTTGTTGTTGTGGTTGTTGTTTTTGTTGTCAAATTTGACCAAGACATGTATACAAGCATCAGACAAGCTGGCTTCAATCGATTATTATTCTCCTTTTCTTAGGATGACCTCACTGAGAAAGCCACCTGCTGTGTGTGAATGAAGGCGTACGCTACAGTACAGGACACAATGGAGGAGCCGTTGCTCTCTTAACGGCCACGCTCTCAGTTATCGGACCCAGTGCTTGTGGGAGCCTCAATATGGGGGGTCTGATGTGCAACAAGCCTGCTTAGGGGTCATTAACATACAGGCCTGCGCGCACACACACACACACACACACACACACACACACACACACACACACACACACACACACACACACACACACACACACACACACACACACTGCATTTGGCGTCTGTCTTGAAACCGGAAAGTGGATAGGCAATATGAGGTGCTAAAGTCTGTTAACCCTAGATTACAATCATGAGTTCATTAAACTAATCTTCTTATATTCGTAATCTCCTTTTGGCACACTTGTGTGTATGAAAGCATTTGGCTGTAATAAGCTGCTATGGGGCAGCTTAAGTGGACATTGCCCACCCTTTTCCGGGGGAATGTGAATTGCAGTGTGCTTAGCACCAGATTATGATGAGTTGAATTAAAATGTGTTGCACTGGAAAACCTAATCGTGCTGTCCCACTGGCCCTGAATGTAAACATGGTGTCACGGACAATGGCGAATAATAAGAAAGGCTTTTGAACTCATTTGAACAAGTCCTCTCCTCTCACAACATCAATCCGACTATCTAAAAACACTAGCCACAGTTTATCTTCTAAAGCAGTTGTTGAGTGACAAAGAGAGAGAGAGACACAGAGAGAGAGAGAGAGAGAGAGAGAGAGAGAGAGAGAGAGAGAGGGAGAGGGTAACATGAGTAGTGTGGCATCGACCCCAGCCAGCTGGTAGTAATGTGGTGGTGTTCATGATGTTGATTGTGGTCGCACTAACCCTGCCGTGCTCCGCAGGGCTTTGAAGACCAGTGGTCAGGGCCAGGCAAGCAGACAGCCACTGTTCTGGAGGGGCTGGTTGCCGGCCTGTCGGAGTCTAGGACTCTCTCTCTGAACGGTTGGTCTTGTCAGTATAATCAATGATGTTATTCATGCAATAAGCATTTGGAGCCTTTTCCTCAATTATAAGAACGCTTGGTGTTTTTACTTTATATATTTATCATGTGAGAAACATCTTCAAGTTCTTGACTGAATATTTCTAGATATTGTTTAACCATGATCTCTTCATGGACAGGCTATGTGTAGGCTTTAACCACATTTATTAACCACGTTTATTTGCTTTAACCACCAGCTATTTTGATGCTTCGGCATGTGCTTATCACTTAGACCCAACAATTCTGACTAATGCTGTTCATTGATACTCGCTTAGTAAAATAAGATATGGTTGTTGTTGATGCAATGGAGAATGAAATGGGATTAGGGGAATATAAATATGTAATGCATGTAACACAATAATTATTCTTTCTTAATTTAAAGGGACGAGGAGTCATAGAGCTTGCAGCGTATTGGCCCATCCGATGTATACCACGTTGAGTGGGAGGAGCCAGAGTGAACACTAGCAGTGCGTTTGCTCTTTCTCTTTTCAAAACCTACCGTTCGTCCGGTGTGTCGCCGCACGAGTAGCTCTCCGATTGTCAACTTTGGAAACGTTTTTGTACGCGACAGCGAAGACCAGCTGGGATAGACCAATGGGCCGTCCACACTCCACGCTTTTTGATCACGATATTATGTTAAACGTTGCGTTTCGGAAAGAAGTTTCTGTGTGTTTCTGAGACAACGGGACAGAAGTTGCAGGATAAAGACTCCCCGTATCCGTTCCGTCACCACGAGACGATCCAGGTAATGAATGCCAGTATTCCTGCTCCTTGCACAGCTATCGAGTACCAACGTTAACTGCCTGTTTAGTTTATTGGTTTTCCGAACCCCAACTTCCGAAATGTAATGAAGTTGGTTCTAGCTCGTAACCCCCGAGCCTTTGATGTCCCGCAGCAGCTGGCGCTGCTGGACGGCTGAATGTTCGTAGGCTGCTCACTGGGAAGAAAGTTGAGCGCCTGCTTTATTTCCGACCGAGGTTTACATTTAGTGGCCGTAACGAATTGGATTTCACATGCAGTTGATTTTCAGATCCCTGTTTGGAAGTCCAGGGGTTTGCGTTTCGTTTGAACTGCAAACCAGTAGTAGAGTACCATTTCAAACAATGGATGTCTTGCTTTGAGAAGCTATATTCGTTGATCGCAGCATACTGGCGTGTCAAATAAACATTGTTGACGTTTCTCTGCCTTTTCAGAAATGTAATCTGCTTTATTACACAGTTATTGTGTGAACTGATTTTATTTGGTCTGAACGTAATTAAATAGTCAGCGTTGCAGTCCGTAATTCAGGTAGTTAAACTAAGCCTGCGGGATAGTCAAAATGTTCTTTAAATTAGGTCGTTGAGGTATTCAACATGAACTCATGTGGACCCAATACAGCATGATCAAAGCGGCGAGACAGTTGCATCTGTATTACAATTCTTGCATAATTCAGTCGTCCATGAGCTCTGCTTGAAGAGGTGTGTGTGTGTGTGTGTGTGTGTGTGTGTGTGTGTGTGTGTGTGTGTGTGTGTGTGTGTGTGTGTGTGTGTGTGTGTGTGTGTGTGTGTCAGCAGGCAAGCCAGGGAAGAGGCTAGCAGGAATTTATTTGCTTAAATGTGGATAAAGGTGACTCACAGGTTCAACATGTTCATAGAGGTGGCATTAAACTCTTGAAATAACACACCCAGCTCAATAGCTGTCCGACCATTTTTGTCAGTATTTACAGAAGGATACAGACGATAAAGTTCACATATCCCCTGGTGTTGTTCAACAATGGACTGGATGTGGGTGATTTTTTTTAACGCTTCAGGGATTCAAACACTGGATACATTTCCTTTAATCGTGGTGATCTCCTTTATGCAGATAACTACATTATCTGCAGTATATGGATAACACGATTTTATGACACGCAACAATTTCTACATTACGAGAAGCCTTGTTTTTAGTTTGTCCGACTAATAAAACAATATCAGGAGCGAAGGTTAAAAACAAACGGCACAGTATAATTAATAGTTCGTCCCGATAAACTCATCTCGGCTTGTCCTTTCGTTCCGTACCTTCTGTCTAGGCCCGGGTCAAGATGTCCGTCAGCAACCACGAGAACCGGAAGTCCCGCTCCAGCAACGGCTCCATGAACATCCACCTGTACCACAAGACGTCCCACGCGGACAGCCTCCTCACCCAGCTCAACCTGCTGCGCAAGCGCAAGTGCTTCACCGACGTGGCGCTGCGGGCCGGCAACCGGGCCTTCCCCTGCCACCGGGCGGTGCTGGCCTCCTGCAGCCGCTACTTCGAGGCCATGTTCAGCGGCGGCCTGCGCGAGAGCCGCGACGCCGAGGTCAACTTCCACGACTCCCTGCACCCCGAGGTGCTGGAGCTGCTGCTGGACTACGCCTACTCGGCGCGGGTCATCATCAACGAGGAGAACGCCGAGTCGCTCCTGGAGGCCGGGGACATGCTGCAGTTCCACGACATCCGGGACGCGGCGGCCGAGTTCCTGGAGAAGAACCTCCACGAGTCCAACTGCCTGGGCATGATGCTGCTCTCCGACGCCCACCAGTGCCAGCGGCTGTACGAGCTCTCCTGGCGGATGTGCCTGGCCAACTTTGCCACCCTGTACAAGACGGAGGACTTCCTGGGCCTGCCCCGCGACAAGGTGCAGGAGCTGATCTTCAGCGAGGAGCTGGAGGTGGAGGACGAGAGCCTGGCGTACGAGGCGGTCATCGACTGGGTCAAGGCGGACACGGAGGGCCGGCACGGCGAGCTCCCGGAGCTGCTGCGCTGCGTTCGCCTGGCGCTGCTCCCCGAGTCGTACCTGCTGAAGAACGTGGCCTCGGAGGAGCTGGTCATGGGGCACAAGGTGGGCCGGGAGATCGTGGAGGACGCGGTGCGCTGCAAGATGCGCATCCTGCAGAACGACGGCATCGTGACGGGGTTCTGCGCGCGGCCGCGGAAGGTCAACCAGGCCCTGCTGCTGCTGGGCGGGCAGACGTTCATGTGTGACAAGGTGTACATGATCGACAACAAGACCAAGGAGATCACGCCCAAGACGGACATACCCAGTCCCAGGAAGGAGTGCAGCGCCTGTGCCATCGGTTGTAAGGTGTGTAGCAGACGTGTTGTGTAGCAAGTAGTGCTATTCTAAGTAAACATGTTTACTTTGAATTACTTTAAATTGGCACTAAATGTACGCAATTATTTTATTGGGTACCTCCTCGCACTTAAAAATAATACTTAGCATTGTGCAGCATCTTATCCTAGCTACAGTATCTTTGTTGTATACGGGGAATGGGTTAACCTAGCAATTGTTAGTGCCTGGCCCTTGGCTCTATGAACATCCTTACTGTACCGACAGGGATACATTGGTTCTCTTTCTTCTGACAAATGTACTTATTATAAGTCTCTTTGGATAAAAGAGTCTGCTAAATGTAAAATTAATCACAGTCTGATATAGAACCTAATGCATTCATATCGGTGAAGAATGAATTCCATCCTATATGACTTACAGAAGCCAATGTGCTGCGTCTAGAAGTAGCGGTTCTTTAACGGCTTCCCCAAACCTCTGGTGTCAGGTCTACGTCACCGGGGGGCGGGGCTCCGAGAACGGCGCCTCCAAGGACGTCTGGGTGTACGACACGCTGCACGACGAGTGGTCCAAGGCGGCGCCCATGCTGGTCGCCCGCTTCGGCCACGGCTCGGCCGAGCTGGACCACATCCTGTACGTGGTGGGCGGGCACACGTCCCTGGCCGGCTCCTTCCCGGCCTCGCCGTCCGTGTCCCTGAAGCAGGTGGAGCAGTACGACCCGCAGACCAACAAGTGGACCCTGGTGGCCCCGCTCCGCGAGGGCGTGAGCAACGCCGCCGTGGTGGGCGCCAAGAACAAGCTGTTTGCCTTCGGCGGCACCAGCGTCAACCGGGACAAGTTCCCGAAGGTGCAGTGCTTCGACCCCGTGCAGAACCGCTGGACGGTGCCGGCCAACTGCCCGCAGCTCTGGCGCTACACGGCGGCGGCGGTGGTGGGCGCCCACGTGGTGGTCGTCGGCGGCGACACGGAGTTCTCGGCCAGCTCGGCGTACCGCTTCAACAGCGAGACCTTCCAGTGGTCCAAGTTCGGCGACGTGGCGGCCAAGCGCATCAGCTGCCACGCGGTGGCGTCGGGCAACCGGCTGTACGTGGTCGGCGGCTACGGCGCGCAGCGGTGCAAGACGCTGGACTGCTACGACCCCTCCACCGACTCGTGGGACAGCGTGACCAGCGTGCCCTACTCGCTCATCCCCACCGCCTTCGTCAGCACGTGGAAGTACCTGTCGGCGTAGGGCGGGCGGCGCGCTCTCTGGAGTCTCACTGGTGAGTGTCGGCGTCGCGGCTCGGGGCCCGTTTGTGACACGTTGCGTCGCCGCTGGCGCCGCTTTCCGCTCGTTGTGATTTATTTTCCGAGGGTAGTCGCGCTTGGATGCGCTCGCGTGAGCAAAGGCAAAGTGCTCGATCGCTTGGAGCCAGCCCGGGACACGGTTCGGTTTAAGCCCCCTCGCCGTTGCCGTTGGTTACGCTTACACAGTATCTCGCACGTTGCGGCGGCCGGTCGTCGGGGGAAACACGGGGAGGGGTCTCGGTTTAAAGAGCAGGAGGAATGCTGCGGCGCGGTGGGTAATTACAGAGCGGCAGCCGCAAACACCAGGCCCCAGTCAGCCACGGGAGAGAGGCAGGTAGCAGGTCTGGGGCTCCTGTGGACGATGGGATGATATGAAGTCTCTCTGACGTGTTGTTGGCGTCTCAGAGGTCACTGCACACACCGTGGTTCAGTTTCAGGCGGTAGCGTGTTCCACGTTGCCGTTCTTGTGTCTAAACAGGAATGGAGTCCAACTCCCCCAACATAGCAACATCTTTTTTCACGATGATTGACAGAACCGGCATTTTTATCAGCTAGACAGTGTGACAACCCAACAAGCAGTGAAACGTGTCTACGGTATGGTATGTACCGACGACAGCCCTGCTACTTTTAATGTACCGTCACAACAAACGGCCGACGAGACTGTTGGAACACGCCGGGGGGAACGACAGGTGGCTGGTGTCACTGATTTTTCGTTTGGATACGAGATTCAATCTTATTACCTGAAAAACCGGTTGGATAGAAGAAGAGGAAGCCCAGCGTGTGATTGGTGGTGCTGGTGCTGGTGGAGGAGCTGGTTTAGGTTTCATGACTCCAGGCCATTAGAAGGGGAAAACAGTTATTTGATCACATAAAGACACGTTTCTATGAAGTAGCACACACTCACTGTGCTACATATTTGATCGGATTTGGTGTGTAACTTTTCCCTGAACTGAACACCGTCTTGCGTGTCCGACACTCTCTCCTTTCTATGAATGGATCCCACAGAGGTTTTATTAGGAGCAATTACCCCTGTGTTTATTTTCTGAGCCGTATGTACTACGAGTCTAAAGGGCAACTGGGCAGCACGTGATAGCACACAGCCCCAGTCATTCATTTTTAGAAGACAAATACCTGGGGTGGGGGGGGGGGGGGGGGGGGGGCGCAGATATTTTTGCTGGCCGTGCGGCCTCAAACTTTTTAACCAGGTTAACCTCTGGTCATTGGCAACGTGAGCTTTACGACCTCAGGGTCCTGTGGAATGAGGGTCGTATAAACTGTGAGACGTTTGCACGAGGGAACTACAGTGCCGGATCCGGTATTAGAAAATGGAAGTTGTATTACGGTGGTTAATACAAACTACACTGTTTGGAGAAAATGAACCTTCTTGAGGACTTTGTGTGGCGGCCTTAGGTTTCGGGTTCCGTCTTGGTAATCTAGCCACCACCAGGTAGTCAAACGAGAGAAGCCACAACTAGTATCTGCATGATATACTTTGATGGGCAATGAGATATACCATGTTGTTCCTAATTGCACCTAGGATGCATTTGAAACGAAATGATTTCGGCCCTGCGGGACAAAAACTGAGCAGAAGTGAAACCATAGCGTTGTGTTTGTTGTCCGGTGAATTCCGGCTGGACGGTGAACCCTGAGGCTCCCGGCACAGTGAAGACTCTGTGTCTTGGTTTGGCTGCGTTCTTTTTTTCTTTTTTTTTCATGTTTGTTTTGGGCTTCCGAGGGAAAGGAGACAGACAGGCTGGCGAGGAAAACATCAAGGTCCCCCTCGGAATCCTCACTGCTGCTGCTGCTGCTGCCGCTACCGTCGCGCTGCCCGATCCCTTTATGTTTAATTACAGTCGAGATGGAAAAAGCTCAGATTTCCAGAAGCCCTGCTCGTTAAGCAGGCATCAGTCTCGTGCCCCTCTTAGACGCCACAGCGGGGCGATGCTTGTCTCGCTCTCGCCCGTGACCGACCGGCCTAAGGGGAGAGGAGACGGAGCAGGAGTGCAGTCCGTGTAGAAGCGGCGATGAGGTGGCTGTTCGGGGAGGAGAGGGGTGGCACGGGTGCGAGAGAAGCGCGTTCCGCAGACGTGGACAGATAAAGGGGAGGAAAAGAGCATAAGAGAGGGAGAGACGGAGCTGTGTTCTGCAGTGTTTGGCAGGCGTGACTAGTGGCCATCTAAAAATACATGGCGCTGTCAACTCTCTCAACTGGGGTCAAGCAGAGAAATAATATGGCGCGTGTGTTGTGTGTTTAGAGAGTGTCTTTGTATGCGTGTGTTTGTGTGTGTAAATATTCCTTTTATGTTTTACGAGGGGCTGAGAGGTTCCACAGTTAGTCAGCTGCCTTCCCTTCACTAGCCTTGTGTGTTTTCACACTCTTGTGAAACTACTCCTGTTTTCTACTCATCCTACCAGAGTGAACCCAAACACACGCACACACACACACACACACACACACACACACACACACACACACACACACACACACACACAGACCCAGGTGTCGCATTACTGGCTTCATCGCCCTGGCTTTTAAAAGACAACCTTGCATCTTCTAATTTGGGAGGAATGAAGGAGTGGTTTTGGGTGCTCATTAGTAACCATTTGTTAATGTCGCGTGAGGGCTCGGCTATCGCTAGTTGCATGGTTGTTTTTGGTTTGGCTGTGTGCCGTTTCCAGCTAGCCCTGTCTGGCGTCACCACTCAGAACTCAGGCTCTCAGCACCCACTCCCTCTCCCCCCCAGAGTGGACCCACCACAGTCTCCAGAGCCGTCCTGAAGACCACTGCTGATGGAAAAGTATTTGAAAATGTTGAGGGGTGGGGAAGGGGGGAGGGGGTCGTGGTTGTGGGGGGATGCAAAACAAGGAGGAGGACACGGGAACATTTTTGTTTACCAAGCCAGGCCAATTGGAGGTGCAGAGCCCAATGCTTTGGGTTAGGCGGCCCGTTTGTCTCTAATGGGGGCTATTGTCCACGACTGTGGCTTCTCATTTTGCCGCATTGCACATGGAGATGGATGGCAAAATAATACCTCAACAAAATAAATACTGTGTTGGGGACAACAGAAGCAGTTACTGGCCGAGTCCTGGTCCAAACAGATAGTTAACGTCAATACTGTGGCTTATAGCAGCGGCTTCAGCAGAATGGAATAGAATAAAATAAATGAAATATAATGGATAAATTTAATATAGTGGCCGTCCAAGAAGTTTATAATGCTGTTGTACACTTATGAGAAGTATGTGGTAGCAAGCCATTCCCCCTCCTACCGCGGGAGCCCCTATGAACGGGGGGGTGTTGAGTGGGTCCACCTGGCCCAGTAAACGGTCACTCTGAGGAGGAGCAGCAGGAAGGGGATGGGGGGGGGGGGGGGGGGTGTTGGTCGGTGGGCTCCCGCCATCCCCCAGACAGCTGCCGTGAATAGGAAAGGTCACATTGGGATCTCTCTGGAGGAGAGCAGGGGCCACACACACACACACACACACACACACACACACACACACACACACACACACACACACACACACACACACACACACACACACACACACACACACACACACACACACCTAATGTTTTATTAATGCGTGGCTGTGAGGGCCACCAGGCAGGAACGCACGCTGAATGAGCCTTTTATTGTGGCATCTGTGTGCGACCCCTGCACACGCACCCACACACACACAAATACGACACACACACACGCGCATAAACACACACATTGCCTTTTCTGAGCTCACACACACACACACACACACACACACACACACACACACACACACACACACACACACACACACACACACACACACACACACACACACACACACACACACGCACACACACGTGGCCACCCTCTCCCGGTCCCCCGAGTAATCAATCCGCCACATTACAGCCCTCTGCACGCATGCATTCATTTGCATAAACCCTAATGGAGTTTTTATTGGACCTTTCTCCACGCTGTGAGCGACAAAAAGGAAAGGCAAAAAAAAAAGGGAAAAGGTACTTAAAGAGAGACTGAATAATCGCCCCGACTAATTTGATTAGGTCCCTCAGAAGGAGACGGGCTGTCATACAGCGGCCAGGGGTCCGTTCAGCGGGCCAGCTGGGCAGGTCGGCCCGGTAATTAATCTGCATTACGCAACGTTCACCCGCCTCTGAAGTGGCGGCGGAGTGGCGCGGCCTCAATCACACACAGACGCTCTTTGTCCCCCCGCCGACAACGCACCACACTAATGTTTTCACTGGGCTTTCCGCGGGGACGCGACGCAAACTGTGTGTGTGTGTGTGTGTGTGTGTGTGTGCGTGTGCGCGTGCACGAGGAGCCACACTGCCCCGCACAACGAGACCCTTAGATCTCTGCTCCGGCGGCGTTGTCTGAAATGTGTTTTAGTGATTTAGTTCGTTAGGCGATACACTGAGGTTGCAGGCGCCACTCATTAGTAAACACGGTGCACGCCGTTTGTAAAGACACCTTAAAAAAGATATACAAAGATAAGAGGGGATTGAGGGGGGGGTCTGGTGCATTGTGGGTAATTGGTATCTCCCGGAGGATGCTAATAAGCAGATGCAGTCGGAGGTACGAACAGAGTGCAGACGAAGCACTTGTGGTGGTGGTGGGGGGGGGGGGGGGGGGGAAGGGGTGGGCTGGCTAAACCCTCAGGTGTGTGTGTGTGTGTACGTGATATCACATCAAGGCTATGTTCTGCTGTGTTGTGTCCTGGAGGAGGTATTTGTTAATCTTCAAACACACGCCTTTGGGTTTGGTAATTGTGCTCGAGTGGTGCAACATCGCTGAAGAACTCAAGCTGACACAAGCGGACATTGAGTTCCCGTGCTGCTGCAGAAAGATGCTGGGTGTTCTGAAAAGGTCAAAGTCTGTCAGTCTGCAGCCTCAGCCACCCCCCCCCCATGTTTGATCAGTTACCGTTTCATCTTTGGATTAGTACCTCCCAATTTAGCTTGGAACGTCTTCAGCCTCACTTATGAGTCGCTTTGGATAGGAGCGACTGCTGAATGTAAACGTGAAGTGCATTCGAAGGAGTCTTCACAGTGATCCCTAGCTCTATCTTTAAAACCCAACAGCGCCGTGTTTGCTATCTGTGGTCGTTCGCAATCTCCCGCCTGTCCATCTCCCGGTCTTGAAACTAAGATGGTGGTGGAGATGTGTAGGGCTTTGATGGTCGCTCAGTGGAGTTGACCTTGGCATGACGGGAAATGTCCCAGGGGCCGTGAGACGGGCCAGAGCTAATTCCCGGTGACAGCAGGCTCCTTGTTTAGTCGCGACGGTCTGGGTGAAGGTTTGATAATGGACCAGGCTTTCTCTCCCGGGCCGGCATCAAAGATGGCCAAGCGGCGCATGTAAGCACAGGCTTCTTTGTTCTCTATGCAGAAAGCGATGCAATCCGATGCAATCCGGTGCAATGCTGCCGAGGCGCTTGCTGAATCAAGTACACAGCCCGACATAGTGTATTATAGAGCTTTATACTATTCTTTCACACTTTTCTCCCAGACTTCTTCCCTTTGATGCCTGGCGGATGGAGCTTGGATGTTTCATATCCCATGCATATGAAAGGCTCCCTACAGCAATGTGGAGATGTGTTCCTGGACTTAACACTGGCACCGAGGAATATTCTCATCGCGGCAGAGTGTAAAATAATCTAGTTTAGATGGAGCTGGTGTGCTCTACAGCCGCTGTACTGGAGACACGCACTCACCCGCTCTCCATTTGGTGCTCCGTTGCATGCGATGCGTGCTGCTGCTCTCGCTGCCTTGCCTCTCTTTGATCACAGAGGGATGGAGGTGGTTCCCTCCCAGTAACTCGTGGAGTTCTGCCTTCTAACAAAGGAAAGCCAGCAAGCGTCCTCAAGCGCAGTCAAGTATTCAGGAATCAATTTAGCCTTTTATCTTCCCTGTTTGAGTACACTACAAGAATTGTCTCTTTTTCTTCCATCAGGCGTCGGTAAAAGCTTGATCAGGAGTTCATTCCGTAGTGTTTCAGGGTTACTTATTATACGGCTGTCTAGTGGGGAGTTTACCACTGAGCTCAATACAATGTCGGTGCTTCAGGCTCAATAGGTACGGTAGGATTGACCTGCTTCGGTTGACATGCTAATGAGAGCGCATTAGGCTAGCCAACCACACCTCAAGCGATGACGGTGGTAAAATGTCAGTTAGGTTTTTCATTAGGATAGAAACACACACTGTAAAATACACACACACACACCCTTCATCTATCGTGCCAGAATTTCATTATTGCTGAAAACACACAAGCCAAGAGTTCAATATTGCGTCTCCTACACCCAAATGATCAGTTGTTGCAACATTCCATACCGGCAGGCAGCACAGGGAAAAGACACGCAAACTATCTCTGCACGGAAAAATACAGGGATGAGAGGGAGAGGCGGTCCTGCCCAGGAACCCAAAGAATTCACCACGTGTGTGTAATTTAACTAGTGCCCAACACATTTCAGGAGCTCCGCGTCGCGCCGCGAGCAACCGCAAGAGGAGACGTCCGCGGTGCTCAAATAGATGCTCGCATAGTTATAGTATCAATGTATTGGAGCCCAAGGCCAAGACAGCGCGCCTCCTGTCCGATCGGTCCGTGGCCGCCCTGCCAATGTAACGAAACGACTGAAGCTGCCAAAACCCTGAGCGCCCGTCCCGCCCCCTAGCTCCTCATGAATGCCCCTGCAGGACGTATAGCTGGAACGGCGCAGGGCGATAAGCCGCTCATCT
>NC_140279.1:1663433-1725933 GCF_964030765.1 Micromesistius poutassou
GTGTGTGTGTGTGTGTGTGTGTGTGTGTGTGTGTGTGTGTGTGTGTGTGTGTGTGTGTGTGTGTGTGTGTGTGTGTGTGTGTGTGTGTGTGTGTGTGTGTGTGTGTGTGTGTGTGTGTGTGTGTGTGTGTCCGGGCATTAGGACCGGGGCCCGTTGACCACGTGCTGGTACGTGTCAAGGACTAAAAGGGAAATGGCTCTCTCTCTCTCTCTCTGTCTGTCTGTGTGTCTCTCTCTCGCCCTCTTTCTTACCTCGGCGAGGGTGTAGACGATGTGGTGAAGGACTCACTGTGGGGCCCCAGTCTGCTGCTGAACCAACAGACTACACCCCCCCCCCCCCCCCCCCCCCCCCATTGTGTCCACTTCCTCTCGGCTCTGCCAGTCCCCCCCCTCCTCCCCTCTCCCTGGGAAGACTGGGATCCAAATGTGCACCAGTGCTCACCTCACACACGTTTTTTTTATTTTTTATTAACTTTTGGTGGCGCCGTGACCAGGAAGTGCTTTTGTTTGTTCTTGCACACCGGGAACAAAGCGCTGACCTCGTTGCATCGTCGCGGCTCTCGCACCTTCCCCTGACCCCCGGGGCAGTCTGTCGTTCCTCAGGTGCAGAGGGCTGTGTTGAAGCTGCTGACGGGGAGCTGAACATGGCCACGGCGCGGCTGAGAATAGAACCGGGACCAAGAAGTGTATGATTTTTTTTTTTTTGGTATAAAAAAAGGAGCAATCTTCCTCCTTCCGCTGTATTTTTAGACGGTTGGACTCTGGCTTCCTTCAATTTTGGTTAGCCTAAGTGTGCGTCTTCTTCCTCGACATAAAACACGCTTGGCAGGGGAGAGCGTGGGGGTTCAAGTCCCGCTCGGGGCCGTAACGCTAAGTGATGTTCTTGACCGCCATGTTTTTAATGTGCAAAGTGTCTCAGGGTTTTGTATAGTTGTTTGTGTGTTTGTTGCCTAACTTGTCATTTTGACAATACTTTTTTATGAATGTACTTTGTAAATAGAAAACGAGAGGCATTTTCTTTGTCCAAGCCTTGTTCCACTATTTTATTCCACAGTTGAAAGATTATATGTAGTGAGGGGTCCAATTTGCCAAAATATAATAATGCAATTTTTGTGATTATAGTGGACATAAATGACCAAGAAATGTAGCAAAGCTTGTTCACATTTTCTATAAGCTAGTCGATGTTGTTTGAATAGTGAGTACTTTGAATAGAAGACATTCTGTAAATAATTGTATCCCTTTTTGTAGAAGCCTATAATTTGCACATTTAGTACAAACTCTTAATTTTTGTCTTAATTTTGTATCACTGTCTGGGAAGATTAAAAACTTAAAACCAATGTTGGAACATGTAGTTGACTTATTTTTCACTCAACATTGCCCAGTTTGCATAGATTGAGGACAGTTTACTTTTTTTTTTACAATATCGTAACAAATTTAACTGAAAATATGTTGTCCACTGGTTGCAAGTTTCAACCAGTCAATAAATGTATGGTCAAAATACATTCCATACAAAATACATTTCCATGGGGAAACACAGGGATTAGGCAGCACTAAAAGCACATTGGAAAGAATATAATCACACATGGTCCATGCATGCCTGAAATACCTCCCCACACATGGTGCAGGTGTGTGTGGAGTGTCCTCCACTCCAAGAACACCTGTGTACTTCATCTGTGTTCATGGAACGACCATATATAAGGAGGACGGTAAGTGGTCCTAAGTAATCTATAACAACAAACGTTAGGCCAAGCTGACTGCTACTATTCAACTTCTCCTTGGCAGCAGATTGCTGATTTGTAGGCCAAAAATATTTAATGGTATTGTTTTAATAAAAATATATTTAAATGCATGCACTAACAAACCTGTATATGCAAACAATCCTAAACATGCCAACAAGCAAACAACCACGTAGTGTGGTGCCATGAACATGTTTAAACACTGTCATGTGACTGGTAGTGTCTAGACCCCCTTTTATGGATTCATAAAGTTGAATATTATCTTCAAAACATCCCACCCAGGCCCCTGGTGCGTTAAGCCACTCCATATGAGGTGATCTCTCTGTTAGCTGTAGCTTAACTTAGTTTTGCTCCATCCAGACACACTGTTGGCCCCTCAAACCTCTTCTGAGAGCTAATCCCACTCCCACCTCCAGTCAGGTGCTAGGACCCATCTCATACCTCTCATCTTCCAGCCGGGAGGGTTCTGTGAGAAAGCGCCATGAGTACGCACACACACGAGAGAGAGAGAGAGAGAGAGAGAGAGAGGGCGTTGGGTGGCTGGCTGTCTGGTTGGCACATTCCTAAACACAGACTGGCAGAGGGAGACAGAGGGAGAGGAAAGCACCTAATTGGAGGGACTTGTGTCCCTGGATGGAACAAGGTAACCAGAAGGCTGTGATGTGGGTACATAGCTCCAAATGCCACACATTCTTGTCTGTAGTTTAATTAAACATAATCACGGAAAATAAATAAAAACCATCACCTGTGACCCAGACACACGTGTTTTGTGTTCCGAAGCTGTTTTTTTTACAAGATGGCCGACCTAGCACTCAAAATCTCTTAATTAAATAAACGTGGGTTGGTCCTTTCGTCTACATTACCTTTGACAACAGAATCTTTTCATTTTCAAACATCGTAGTATCTTTATATTATAGTTTGAATAGCATTTTATATTTGAACAATCTATTTGAAGTGATTTCAAATGTAGTCTCACAACACAAAGTACACGGAGTGAATGAGGTCAGAGACCGAGCTGGACACAGGAAATAGAAGAGCTGGCGGAGAGATGGCTTCAGAGCAGACAAGACATTCTGAACCCATTTGATTGAGCACCTAATAAATACCACAACTGGGTGGCAACCGTAAATCAGGGCCCTGAAGTTAGCCGGTATCCCTTTACCGAGCCATGGAAATATAGCCTGGGCTCCATTCCAATGCTCTGCCCGTCTCACCTCCTCGGCCCAACAGAGAACTGTTTACGTAGGAGAACTAGGGCATGGTGGCATTGGTATGTTAAAAGTGTACATAGTTGTGACATTCATTAGTATGTCAAATATAAGATCATTTGGCCATATTGTTCTCTCAACAATAGATTTCAGAAATTGATTGTAGTTACAGTATTTTTTTTTTTTGAGTATTGCAACCACGAACAAGGCACTACTGGGCTTCAGGTCCAAATTGAAGCTAAACTTTGATGTTGTTTACGTTCTACTAGATTGTTGAGGAGTGGCGATGGAAAGCAGGGCCGTTTTTTTGCATCAGCAAAAGCGAAAGCACAGGATTATTTGAATATCAAACAACCTTCTCTCCCAGATGCTTTTCGGAGAAACAATATTCAAGCCTAGCTGCAACGTCTGGGTCACTTTCTACCAAATAATCCTCTTTAAAATGTGCTTAAAAATCAATTTGTCCAACAAATTACGTGAAAGCTTGTGGGACCTGGAGTACTTTGAGACAGGCCGCAGTGTGACGTAACGAACCGGCGTTCGTTAAAGCCCTTTCAAAGCCGACCGACAGACTTCAAAGGGCTCTTTTGATTGGATGTAAACAGAATGCTCAGTGGCGTCCCCCTTTTTCCTTTTTTTATTTTCCAGTCGCCATGACATCATGGCGTTCCCCGGGCCACGGCCACTCAAGCGTGCGGACAGTATGGGGACGGGAGGCCCCATCACATGTTTAATTTATGGATTTTCTTTTTACACACACACACACACACACACACACACACACGTACAGGAGGGGAACCGGGCCGCGGTACACTGGGCCACTGCAGGATGAGTCGTGCCGCTCAATGGGGACTCCATTGTGATGCAAAAACGCTTTCCAACCAGATCCGTCCCGGCACACAATTACACCAGGGTGCATAAATAGACGTTTGAAAAGTCGGACGGAAACAAAAGGAGACTGTGCTGCTGCTGCCAAAATCACTGGAAACAGGAGTATGGGAGGGAGAGAGAGAGAGAGGGATGAGGAGGGAGAGAGGGAGGAGGAGGGATAGACAAGAATAAAGGGAGATAGATGAAGTAGTACCCACCGGCACAAAGCACAACAATCTGGAGCCAGTTGTCTGTGTGTGAACTTACAATATGTTCGGACTGAATGTGCTTCAGTGCCTGCGCGTGCTTGCGTTGCGTGTGCGTGTGTGTGTGTGTCTGTGTGCGTGCAAATCCGGTGGGTGTCTACGTGTGTACGCATGCACATCCAAACTTGTGTGTCTCCTCAAGTGTATGCACGTGCACGTCTGGGAGTGTGGTGTGGTGGAGGCAGGGTGGGGTGGGGTGGGGTGGGGGGGTGGGTGCAGGGGGTGCAGGGGTGAGTTACTGCTCCTTGTTAACCCATTAGAAAAGAGGCAGCGAGCCGGAACAGACACAGGAGGGTGGATGCACCCCCCCCCCCCCCCCTCCCCTCCTCCTCCTCCCACAGCCAAGATAACGGCGTGTGTCTGGAGGCCAGAGAACCACAGCTGTGGTCCGCCGCCGTCCAGCGGGACCTGGTTGATTAGAGCAGGGGGGACGGAGCTCCAATCACCTCTCCCCCCCAGAGGGCCAGGCCCACGCCCCAGCCGCCCCCGGGTCTAGTGTCAAGGGGACAAGGGAACGACACCCCCCCCCCCCCCCCCCCCCCCAGCCCATCCATTGGGGAAGAGGGCAGATCAATACCCACCTTATGGCCCACACTCGCTCCGAACGGGCCGCTGAAAGGCAGCCATATGTTCGGTTTGCTCTGGGTGGTATTCGTGCCGTGTTCATCCTCATCACTCTATTTTTTTTATAATTATTATCAGCAAAATCGAACACAATTGTTTTTCGTTCGCCATGACCTCCCCCTGATCACCAGGGATCCTGCCTGAAGGGGAAGCTGATCTGAGAGAGCAGCCACCACGGTTCATACCAGCACAGTACTTCTGTGTGAACGGCACAATCGCTCCGACAGTTACAAAAAATATAAAAAAATGTAATGATTTATGTTCCGATTTATGTGGCTGTGTTTTAAAAAGCGAATGGATAGTTAATAAAGGTGTGGTTCGGGAAATACAGTGTACAGACCAGCAGAGAAGGGAAAGAGAGTGTTTTCAGCCGACCAAAAAGGTTCCTGGGTTTGAGTCCCTGTGTGTTTCTGAAGCACCATAAATAGACGTGGAAATGAAAAATTCACTCAGACGGGGAAAACTGTTGCTGACAATAAACAAAGCCCAGGGAGCTGTTTATAAATGTATGATGTTTACAAAAACAGATGCCAAGCTACAACCTGACAGGAGGAGCACAACAGCGGTGGAAACAGTTCAGCTGTAGAGACCAGCAGATTCAAATCTACACTGTACCAAAATGACACGCAGCCTTTGATTCAAATCTGAATATATATCGGTGGTGGGAGTTACTTTTCCATTTACCCAGCTGAAAACACTTACCAACCCAGATTGCCAGCCATCTGCTTATCCAGAGATTCTCAGTTCTGATCCAAATAAATGTAAATTGTGACGTCAATGCAAACAGATGTAAAACGGGTGAGGTAATGGCTACAGCAGGAAGCTATTCAGACAATGTGAGCAGGACACAATGCATTTACACAAAACAAACTCTGTGTGGGTGTGTGTGTGTTTGCATGCGTGTGTGCGCCTACGTGCGTGCGTGTGTTTACATGAGCGCATTCAGAGAGGCCCCACACACTCTTTTGACAGCCCTTGATTCTCTCTCTCTCGCTCTCGCTCTCTTTCTGTCTCTCTCTGTCTCTGTCTCTCCGTCTGTCTCTCTCTCCAGGACGTGTGGCCGGGACACAGCAGAAGATAGACATGCATTGTGACAGGAGGACGCTTACAGGCATGTCAGGGTTTGGTCCGTATAGTAATGGCTGTTTACACAATGGAATAATTACCCAGTAAATGACAGGGGGAGAACCCAGAGGAGAGGAGGGGAGGAGACAAGAGAAGAGAAGGAGGACAGATATAAGAAGAGAGAGAGGAGGAAGGGGGATGGAAGGAGAAGAGAAGAGGAGAGGAGGAGAGAAGAGAAGGAAGGAGTAAAGATGAAAGAAGAGAGAGAGGAGGAAGGGGGATGGAAGGAGAGGAGAGGAGGAGACAAGAGAAGGAAGGAGGAAAGATGAAAGAAGAGAGAGGAGGAGGAGAGGAGAGGAGGAGACAAGAGAAGGAAGGAGTAAAGATGAAAGAAGAGAGAGGAGGAGGAGAGGAGAGGAGGAGACAAGAGAAGGAAGGAGGAAAGATGAAAAAAGAGAGAGGAGGAGGAGACAAGAGAAGGAAGGAGGAAAAGATGAAAGAGAGAGAGGAAGAGGAGAGGAGCGGAGGAGACAAGAGAAGAGAAGGAAGGAGGAAAAGATGAAAGAAGAGAGAGGAGGAGGAGGAGAGGAGAGGAGGAGACAAGAGAAGGAAGGAGGAAAAGATGAAAGAGAGAGAGAGGAAGAGGAGAGGAGCGGAGGAGACAAGAGAAGAGAAGGAAGGAGGAAAAGATGAAAGAAGAGAGAGAGGAGGAGGAGGAGGAGGAGGAGGAGGAGAGGAGGAGACAAGAGGAGAGAAGGAGGGAAGGAGATGAGAGAAAAGAAGAGAGAAAGAGGGGATGAAAAAAAAGAGAAGATGAAAGAAGAGGTGATTAAAGAAAGAATGAGGAAATGGTAAAGAAGTACAATAAGTGGCGGGATGTGAGCGGTGAAGGGTGGGGGTGAGGTGGGCGAGTGTGGCTGGCCGGCTCCGTCAGAGGACCAGAGTGGGGCTGGCAGGCTGACAGGAGGCTGACAGGCCCAGAGATGACGGTTCAACGCCCGGGCCTTTGATGCACCGCTGATCCTCTCTGTGTGTTTCATGCCTCGGGACTCACTGTGGTACTCGCTCTCACACACACACACACAAACACACACACACACACACACGTTAGACATTCTCACACACACACATACACACACACACAAGACATTCTCACACACACACACACACACACACACATACACATGAAAACATATGCAAACACAGACACACATGTTGAACATTAACACACACATACACACACACATGAAAACATATGCAAACACAGACACACATACACACACACATACACAAAGACAGACAGGTATATGGACATACACACACAAGTACGATATTGACCCACAAAAAGATCTTGTCAACACAAACACAACAGAGGTTTGTCCCCCCCGGCCCTCGGTCAGGGGGTCTCTGCAGTCTCTTTTATTTACGGACAACCTGCCTCTCCGCTAAAACAACGGCATTGTTCACATTCCCTGTCGCTCCACTGCCCGCCCGCCCGCCCGCCCCCCTCGCACGGAGGTGGGGACCGCCGTCTGGGCCGCAGACCCTCGAGACCCCCACCCCACGTCACGGGCCGACCGGGCCCCGCTGGGCGGCGGTGGGTGAGACGCACCCAGCGGACATTCCAGACATGCCTCTCATACTGGCGTTCATGTGGCACAAACGGCGCCGTTGCCCTCCCCCGCCCTCCCCCCCCCCCGCCACTGCCCCCCCCCCCCCCCCCCCGCCACTCCCATCCGGCCAGGGCCACATCACACCCCCTGGTGAGCAGGAGGTCTGCTCTGGGGTCTGAGGTCTGAGTGATCGCTGGCTGCCTCTCAGAGTCATTAATAAAACACAGAGAGAGAGAGAGAGAGAGAGAGAGGGAGAGAGAGAGAGAGAGGGCTGCTCCCAGGTGGGGTGGAAAGGGGGTCCTAACTCTGGGAGGGGGGAGGGGGGGCGTGTGGGAAGCCTGAGGGGACAGATGCGTGCACAGACACACACACACACACACACACACACACACAGTCTTTCATTTCTTCAGTCAAGAGAATACAACTTCAGACGGATGGTCCGTAGCTTAGAGAGGAGTGTGGCACACACACACACACACACCCCCTTTGGTGTGTGTTGCCGTGCTTCTGTGTGTGTGTGTGTGTGTGTGTGTGTGTGTGTGTGTGTGTGTGTGTGTGTGTGCATGTATGCGTGTCTGAGTGTGTGTGTGTGTGTGTCAGGAAGAAGACCCCAGGCTGTCCCCGCCGTGCTCATCTGCTGCTCTGAGATGAGAGGTGACACCGGGATGAATAATACAATAGAGAGACAGTGGGCCGTGTCCGCACCCTCTGTCTCTGTCTGGGGTCAGCGTGTGCAGCCCCCCCACCCACCCACCCCAACACCACCCCCAGCCCCCCCACCCACAGCCCCCCACCCACCCCAACACCACCACCCTCCTCCTTACCAGGAAAAACACTGCAGCTCAGCATAGGGGGCTGGTGGAGCAAACGCACACACACACACACACACAAGCTCAAATGCAGAGCCACCTTACGCAATACCTAACCAACAATACAACATCTGTGCACCCAGCAAAGGGAGCGACTGACACACACACACACACACACACACACACACACACACACTATAAGCAGCAACACACTAGTGTGCAGGTCTTCCATCCTGGATAAGGATGGTAATGATTATCAGTGCCGGACTAGATGGACTTTTTGAGTCTGATCCCCAGAACCAGACTTCAGGGTGACCTGGGATTGAGAAGGTTTGAGTTTTTATACAGATTTGATCTTTGCTCCCCCCCCCCCCAAAGACCAACCGTTGTCTACTTTACTGAGACAATAGTTCCATCAAAGTTACTTTAATCAGATGCCCGTCTTCCCCTTCTCTCTTTGACGATACAATACACAAAGCAACTTGTATCTCGTTGTTCAGCTCGTCGGTTGGGCAGTTGGCTGTAAGATAGTTTCCCAGAAGGCCCAGTGTGAGGGAGAGAGATAATTAAACAAAGAGAGAGCGAGAGACAGCGAGCAGCCAGTGAAGAGGACTCAGTGCTGACTGAGGAAGCGCTGAACATCATGCACTTTTTATAGAAAAGAATGAGACTGAAGAATGAGGATGAGGTTGTAGGGTTCTCCCTTTGATTGTAAATATTTCGTTTCTAAAGATGTGACAGGTGCATCGATGTGTATATAATGGGGACGTCTGAATTATAGTTCTGTAATGGTACAGATTTGTTTGTAGTGAATTATTATCCATATAGAACACAATAGATATAATGCTTGTATAAAGAAGATACATGAATAGGCTGCCTTACTGATACACCATTTTAAATTTAAACATTTTAAATTTCAAACAGTACTTCCACGATTTATCATGTGCTTATCATGTGTGCTCAGTCCTCTTGTTCAGCATTAGGGAGCGTTTACTGGTGCTGTTGTAATTACAATATCACCCGTTTTAATGCTGTCAGACGTTTGCCAAGATTCCCTGGCAGTGACAGGATCTGGGATTAAATCCTCATTAGAAGAAAGAAGAACTGTTGCGAAACAAAAGACTGTGTGTGTGTGTGTGTGTGTGTGTGTGTGTGTGTGTGTGTGTGTGTGTGTGTGTGTGTGTGTGTGTGTGTGTGTGTGTGTGTGTGTGTGTGTGTGTCTAAATCAGCACGGGACGGCAGCTGGACATAACGTGGTTGATGAATGAATGAGAGTTCATTACATCCGACACACAGTTCTTCAACTGAAACAGTGTAAACAGCGTGCGATTGTTCGGTCCCTCTCTTCCTCCCTTCCTCTTCTCCCCCCTCCAGCCCTTCCTCTCTCCCGCCCTCCCTTATCCATCCCTGATTTCCTTTGTGCACATGTATAAACAAACTCCTTTCCGGCCTTATCTTGTTTTACAGTTTGCGTAGCTGCCTGTTCAGAGAACACACACACACACACACACACGTACGTTCCGGTTGGGAGCGAATACCGACAGCTCTGTTCCAGCCCCTAAATCAGAGAGGCAGTGTGTTTGCATCCCCCCCCAGCTGCCCCCCCCTCCCCCGCCAGAGCAGTACTACCCTGGCCATGAGCTCCAGTACTGCCCCCACCCCCACCCCCACCCCCAGACCTCCGGAGATGAAAGCAGGGCAGAACTATAGCTCCGTAGAGGAAGCCATAAGCCATTACTCACGCCCCAGTTTGTCCATTTGGAGACAGAGGTAGCCAACCCCCCCCCCCCCCCCTCACAGCTCCGACTGCCCATCCGCAGGGACCGGGAGGAGACCCGGTCCACTCTGCCACCGGCGACACGCCTCACCGGGCTCATCAGCTCACAGCAGATGCAAGCGGGACAGACAGGAAGTGACATCGCGCTGCGCTGGAGGAGCTTCCTCCTGGCCCAGCCGACGGGCACCCGGCGACGCGGCCGGCCACAACAATGGACTTTTATTTTGAAAGCAGAAACGCCACTTATTGTGTTGTTCTGAGGGCCTGTGAGTGGTTAAGTGCCCTGGCTGCAGGCTCCCTTCGCAGGGAGATGAACAGGACACTTTGGGGGATTCTTAAGATAATAGAGGTGGGCTTAAGTGGAGAATCCGGACAAAGTGTGTGTGTGCTCTACCTGATACATAGAGAGCCCAATGGAGACCAACAGTGCATCTCCACACACACACACACACACACACAGATGTTTTGCTGTGGACATCCTCTTTGCTTCACAGGGCCATTCTCAAGAGTGTCCTTAGCACTCTCTTGTGCACTCTCAGCCCACTAAACCAAACCACACAATGCTTTTCCTTCTCCTGTTCCCACAGCTATTTTGCTATACAAACACATGTTTGTCCACCTATTAAATCCTCCCTTTGCCTTGGCCTTTTAAAAAAGGAGTAACACAAACAAAAATGATGATGGCCATTATGAAAAATGTAACTATACACTGCTTGCTGTTGTTCATTCTTTTGCATTTTCCAGTGGAGCAAATTTGCAAAGTAAATGGCCCACATCTTCCCGTTGTGAGAGAGAGCGAGAGAGCGAGAGAGCGAGAGCGAGGGGTTTCCATGCTGAGTGCCAGGGGCCCTGTTTGTCTTGGCGCTGGGCCTCTGACTTTAAGCACCAGGGCTGTCTTTCAAATGTGTGTATGTGCGTTTGAAAGAGAGAGTGGATGAGGAGAGAATTCTTATTGCTCATTTGCCGCTTGGCAGAGACCCCCCACCCAGTCGACGGCCCAGGGTGCACCGTCCCCCCCGACTGAGGAGTGCAGGGAAGTTTAATAGCTGGAGCCCTGCAGGGCGACCTTACAAGCAGCGAGGAGGAGGCGGCGAGAATTACATTTTACTGCATGAATCATAAATGCCATGCTGAAGGGGTTCATTAATGAAGACGTGAGACGCACACCGAAGTCCTGACGTCAATGGAAAGCTATAAGCCTTTATTTATGAGGCGGTGTGCTCGTCCAAATCTAGTTTTTATAGCACAGAGGTCGTCAACAAAACATTCCTTTTCCAACAACAAATTTGAAGATTCAGCAGAATGTAAATTGATGGATTATTGGTTCTCAACGATTTTTCTACTAGTGTACCCCCTCTAAGATACTTTTTCAGCCGAGTACCCCCCTCACCGGCACAAAACATTTTTGGGAGGATTATTATCATTTTTTAAATGAAGATTAATAATGTCTGTGCATTCTATTTGGCAGTGTGAACATTAAAAGTACCATCATCCGTACCCCCTGCAGTACTCCTACAAAAAAAAAAAAAACCATTTGAGAACCACTGGATTATAGCGTCACGATGAAAACGCAGCGTAGCGAACAAAAACAGACCAGAGTCGCCATCCTCCGCCCTCACGTCAACGGCGGCGCCCGCTCAGGACTGAAAGTGGCGTGAACCCGACCTGATCTCTCTCCATCTCTGCATCGTTATCCTCGGGTGCAGGAGCCGTTTGAGTCGGGGGGGGCCCCCTCACGGGGCCCGCCTTTGGCGGAAACGGTGTGTTTTATCTATCCCTGAACTTTGAACCCAACCCGGTATAGGTGGAACCGCGGCGGCCGGTTCACCCGAGGAAACCCGAGCGGAGCGTAATCAGGCTTTTACTGCCCCCGTAAACAAGGACACAGCGGAGCAACACAGCGCCGTTGCTACGGCGACGGTCCCTGATGTAAATCTAAAGTGTCGAGAGTGAGAGAGAATCGAGGGTTGTTCGTCGAGAGAACTGCAGGACCCCATCTAAACGAACGAACACACACACACACACACACACACACACACACACACACACACACACACACACACACACACACACACACACACACACACACACACACACACACACACACACACACACACACACACACACACACACACACACACACACACACACACACACCTTTTATTGTTCTGCGTGCCTTCGGCGCATCTGAAGATACAAAGATAGAAGATAAAAGATACAACATGAAAATGTAATGGCATGCTCTGTCTAGATAAACTTCCCAGCACACACAATACAGCAGTGCCACGGCAGTTACCGTAACAGCCTCCGAGCGCTTAAGCTGGACGGGACAAGGAACTTGTTTTACTGCCGGCTATCTCTTTATGTTCACCTTGGGTATTAGGTGGAGGAAGGCCGTTTCCAACGCCTTTGTGTGTCTTCAACAAGAAGCTCTTTGTTGGGCGTACAAAGCAGTAAAGCAACACACAGGCGGCAGCGGAGGCAGAAGATAAGCTCGCTGGCGGTACATTTGTCTGTAACGTCGTGTACCGAAATAATCACGCGCGCTTCCTGCGTGACCCCGTCCAGCAGAAGAACAAAACTAAATCTAGAAAGCCTCGTGGAACGTCAAGGCGGGCGAGAGAGGCTGAACTTTTAGGCGAGAGCGAGAAACCGACAGCATCAGCAGACTGTGAAATCAAAATTGGCCACGCTTATTTTACAAGACTACTGGGAGGTCTGTCCGACCCTCTGTCTGCACGGCGGCGTTAAGTTTGTCTAGCAGTGCGGCGGAAGGCAGAATCACCACCGCAGCCATGGTGGCCCACACTCACCGTGCTGCAGTCCTACCCACACCGCAGGCCCCGCCCTCACGCATGGAGCTTCAGTCTGGCGGGAGAGGCTGGGGGAGATGAAGGATGACAAGAGGGAGGTGGAAACGAGAAGGAAACGCCGATGCAGAAGGCAGCATCCCTCGGCAACACTGGAAACAAATATATATAATTGTCGCTGGAGGAGACAGAGAAAAGCCACTAATGACTGCAGACAATAAAACTCTGGGTCTCCATTGTGACCAGTAGTAGCAATAGCACAGGAACCGACTGGACCACAGCTCCTTAAAATAGAGCCTTTGTCTCCATAATTTGACTGGTATTAGCCGTTCTGAACCCAAAACTCAGCCGGAACACAGAGACGACCATGTTCCTGTCTGAATGGGAGGCTAGGATCTTTAAGCGGACATACATGTGGTCTTTTGAACAAGGGAGGATGGGGAGAAGGAGTCAAATCTAATTTAAATCAAACCATTTTCCACAGGAATGCGTTCAATAAACACTTAAAAACAGTTCATATTTTAAGACTTTATTTATTACTAATTTTCTGATTTCTCTAAGGCAGCACTTTGTGTCAACAGTTCACTAGCGTCTCGGTGATTGAAATAAAATGGTAAAAAAAAGAAAAGAAAAAGTATAATCATTGCTCTTGCTGTGTGCTACAAAATTTAAATTAGTCGGCTCTTTGTAAAACAACTTCACTGACACAATAATGATAATAATATGCATTATAAACATTCATTTTCCCGTTCAAGTATGCTACGATCCAAAGTGACTAGTGTGTATTGGCAGAGAAAACGAAAGGTAAACACCATGGTTTACACGTTACAGGTCCACTTTGCGTGTCAGTGCTTGTGTTTGTTGCGCGTGTGTGTGTGTGTGTGTACAAGACACATACTTCTGAAATGTTTTGATAAAGTTGATTTGAAATGTGACATTTTCGTGTTGTGAAAGCAAGCATGCAGTTAACACAAAAATGCATCCACATTTACGCGCCACCAACGCTTTTCAAGTTAACAACGGAAGAAATGTACCTCCCTCCCTCTCCCTCTCTCTCTCTCACTCTACAGCGCAACACACTAAAAAACAGATAAGGTTCCTTTTAAGAAACAACGTTTGTCTGTGAAGAGTTTAGAAGACGGGGAGTCCCTTTGAACTAAAGGGCCCTGACAGAGGGAGACCCCTGCATCAAAGGACTTCTATCACGGGAACTCTCTGGGAGTTTCTCCTCACCAGGAGCTGGGAATTCTGGGAGTGTGTTTACATTGCCAAAAATAACTTTCAAAGTATTATACTTACTGTCCATTGCCAAGACTCGGCGTGATCCAGGGTTGAAAACGCCACTCACAGAACATCCCGTGTCATTAAGGTCTTATCTGCAACAGTTGCAATGCCGTTTTAAGTACGGTGTGCTTGTGTACACGGACTTAATGGATTCCCGTTGGACTACGGTTACTTCATCTCCGGGCCGCTTAAGAAAACTCATATTAAGCCGTCGCAATCTAGCATTACACTAAAAACATTAAAAAGCGCAGGAACAGTCAAGTTCAGTCCAAAGGTCTCTTTGGCTACCCTTTTAAAAAGGACTAGACTGTCGCGGGGAAAAGACTGCTACACTCACGCCTCGGGGGAGAAGAGCAAGATGGACGAATCTGTGCCGCACATCAAGGACTTTAAATATGAGAACTGTTCAGTTTCACCTCACTGAGAACTGCTCTTCGATTTGAGGGTTTCAAAAATCGCAGTTCTAAATGTACAGTAATGTACATGCGCAACTTTGTGTGTATATAATTAAACATCTGTATGCACACACACACACACACACACACACACAGTTAAACATACCAAATAGGACTGATATGTTCAACTGTCCATGGATGAACATAAAAGAGGGACAACGACGCAAAGAAATAACGTATGTACAGGATAATATATACATAAGGAAACGCTGATTAATTATCCAAATCACTTCTCCGAGACGGTGAAAGGCCCACAGCTCAGATCACCACAAACTGACCAAATCTATCTGGAGAACAGTCCTGATGGTTTGGAAATCAGCCCTCCGTTGCTACTTCATGAATATCTACACGACCAGACAGGGACTCTCCTCTCACTCCTATACTCTGCTCTGCTCTCACTCGGAGCTCTGTCTGCCTGAGGATCAGCCCCAGGGTCATCTCTCCTCCTGCCGCGTCAGTCAAAAGGGACATGATCTTCTGGGTACAAAAGAGGCAGCTCGTCTCGACGAAAAAGGTAACTCAACGCTAATGTCAACGCTAATGTCAATGTGGCATTTTGTTGAGTTTGTTTTAGAAAGTGACGTGTTTGTTGTAGATCTTTCAAGATCAAAAGATGTTCCTGCAGGTATGAACCGAGTTGCCCTAGCCCAGCCCATGCCGCGTCGAGTCTCTGCTCCACTACATGAGCTTCAAGAAAGAAAAAGGGAGGAAACTGAAACCGTCCTCACTGCCTGTCAATAACACCCCCGGGGGGGGGGGCGCCCTGTTTAAAACGAAACATTTGCTGGGGAAACTTTCATTCTTTTTTTCCATCACTCACACACTTAGTGCGAGTTAAAAAAAAAAAAAAAAGGAGCTTCAACTTGTCGGCACAAAAAAAAAACGACCTGTCACACGTGTCGAGGAAGGGGAGAGAGGACCCGAGAGAGAAAAGGCCTCAGAACACGACCGGCGCTCGGCGGGCAGACGCTGCACAGAGCCATTGTCCCACCACATGGGGATCACTTTCTCCTCCCGAGGGGGGGCTGCCACTCAGGAGGAGGAAGGAATGCGCGTGTGTGTGTGTGTGTGTGTGTGTGTGTGTGTGCGCTTCTGCTCCCTGCCGCTGGCGGCTAATGCGTGGTTCCGCAGCGCCCGAGGGGCCTGTGAGGTATTCCAGGTACCAGCTGCTATCAGGACACCAGCTGTGCCCGGGAACATCGTGGATCGCTGATGTCGTCCACGTTAAAAAAAAACATGTTTGGCAGAAACAACCGGTGAGCACATCTGGATTTCGGGAAATGATGGGGGTGTGGTGGTGAGGGAGGGGGGGGTAATTTCTTTCCCGAAATTCAATTTCTATATTCGACTATGTGAATCAATTCATGGAATAGATGGATTGGATGTATCCAGCAAGGGTTAAGAATTCAAAATAAAAAAAAAATATGAAGTCTGAAGTATGAAGAGGAAAATAATTAAGACTGTATTCACGTTGGAATGGATGACACGTTTCAAAACAGTGTGTGCTTTGTAGACAGAGGCCGTATTAAGAAGTACAACCCTGGACGCTCTACATCTGTTCTCTGTGAAGTTTGTGAGGAACACAAAGAAATCAAGGTTTCTTCTTTCAGTCGTTTGTCTGGAATGCGTGTCTGCGTATCTGTGTCTGCGTTGCATCGTCTCCGTGCAACGCAGACACATGGCCTTCACCTTTTACAGAGAGGGGGGGGAGACCGGAATGTTCCAAGACAACAGTGCTTATCGTCCACAGTAGGTCCACCTCCTCCTCCTCCTCCTCTGTCCAGCCTGCACACAGGCTCTCCTCTTCTGTGGTCCCTGTGTTGATCTGAGGGGGAGCAGTTAGCGGCTAACGGCTAGCGGCTAACGGCTACCCCCAACCCCCGGTCCCATGGTCCCTGCTTCAGGCCGCCCCAACCCCCCCGCAGGTCTTTGAGCATCCATGATCTCATCCACCGACGACCTCTTAACCTGCGTCATCAGAGCCTTCCTCACACCACAGCTTTGTGCTTGTCCACATTTAACCAAAAAATGAAAAGTAAGGACTAAAAAAAAAAACAACAACACCACATTCTTAGGTTGCGTGTGGAGGCCGTGGTGGTGGAGGAACGCGTGCGCGCACACGTGACCGTGTGTGAGTCTGTACACATGTCTCACTGTTGTGCTTCTGCTACTTACAATTTAAAAAAACAATTCGGATTTTAAAAAACGTTTTTTTTCCCCCAGGAGCCTGCTCTAGAGTCCCATCACACAGAACTCCAGACACCAGCATGAGCCTTTGTTAGTGGGCCAGTGGTTGTTCCTCACTCCATACTGTATCTCCACCCAACAGACAGCCTGGAGGTGGCCGCTGGCCCCTCTAACTGGCTCAGGGACCAGTCTGGACCAGTATGGACCGCTATGGACCAGTCTGGACCTGCAGAACATCCGGTGGTCCCACTGCAGGCGGCAGTCGGGACAACCTTTAGAAGAAGATCACGTCCTCCTTGTCCTCCTTGCTGGTGAAGCCGTAGGGAGGGGACACGCCCTGGCCGTGGCCGGGCCCCTGGTGCGGCTGCGGCCCCTGGGTCTGGGGGCTGGGCGCCTGGCCGTGGTAGTAGGGTGAGCCGGGGCCCTGGGCGGGCTGGGCCGGGCCGGAGGGCTGATGGAGGGGCTGGGCGGGCGGCGTGGGGGGCACGGGGGACTGGCAGTCGGCCGAGCCGCCGTCTGGAGGACTGACTGGATCTGGAATAGAGAGGAGAGGAGAGACGGGCAGAGAGACAGACAGGAGAGGTCAAGAGAGCTGAGGAAACGGCTGGGCCAACGGCTCGCGGTCGAAAGCTTCCCGCGTCGTCGCGAGCCGTTGGGTGAAATGGACCCTGAAGGACGCGCTGGCCGTTTCATACCGAGCCCTGAGACATTGTACGTTCTTCACGGACAACAGCGATCCCCATGTTTACACCCCTGCTGCGCTAGACGTCGTTCTCCGAGGCCCTGCTGTCCCCCCCCCCCCCCCCCCCCCCCTCCCCTGTGAGTCTGGCCGGCTTCACACATCCCGGTGTGAATGAAGACACTCCAGTCCGGTGACACCCTGCCAAACGGCTGATTGTGATATGGATGGGATTAAAGGGTGTTTGAGTGCGTGAGTCAGCGGCACGCGGAGACATTAATCAGAGCAAAGCATGCGGAGCGGCCAGAGGTGTTGACACAGGGCGGGGCCACCTGTTGGGTCTGGGTGGAGCACTGGGTGTGTGTGTGTGTGTGTGTGTGTGTGTGTGTGTGTGTGTGTGTGTGTGTGTGTGTGTGTGTGTGTGTGTGTGTGTGTGTGAGTGTGTGAGTGTGAGTGTGAGTGTGTGTGTGTTCAGATATCCCTTTGCAGGGAGAAGTAAGAAGTTCTGGACGGCAGGTAGGTGTGTGGTGTGGTGGTACCCGTGTGGTGCTGGAGGGCGTGGGTCAGTGTGTGTTGCTGGGGGGCGTGGGTCAGTGTGTGGTGCTGGGGGGCGTGGGTCAGTGTGTGGTGCTGGGGGGCGTGGGTCAGTGTGTGGTGCTGGGGGGCGTGGGTCAGCGTGTGGTGCTGGGGGGCGTGGGTCAGTGTGTGGTGCTGGGGGGCGTGGGTCAGCGTGTGGTGCTGGGGGGCGTGGGTCAGTGTGTGGTGCGGTGGTACCCGTGTGGTGCTGGAGGGCGTGGCTCTGCTGATGGGGGCTGACGGAGCGCCTGGCCTTCAGGGAACCGTCGTCCCGGGCCGACAGCTTCAGAGGCAGCATCTGCCTGGTGTCCAGGGAGGCTGGAGGAGAGGAGGAGAGGAAGACAACATGGAGAGAGAAAAGGGAGTTTAAGGACAAAAAGATGATTGCCTTGAAATACACAATCATAAAAAGTAGAAAGCCGCTTCAAATCCCACTCACTTAATGTACGCACCTATTGTATGGTGTACGTCCTGGCACTTAATGTACGCACTTATTGTATGGTGTACGTCCTGGCACTTCAAAACAGTACTTAGCATTGTGTAGCATCTTATCCTAGCTGTCTTTGATGAACACGAGGTACGGGTTAACCTAGCGATTGTTAGTGCTTGGCACCTGGTTCTATGAACATCCTTACTGTGCCGACAGTGATACATGGTTTCTCTTTCTTCTGACCAATGTACTTATTGTAAGTCTCTTTGGATGAATGCATTGAGCGACAGGGTGGGTGGGCGGGTGGGCGCGTGGGGACCCCTTACCGCTGCTGTCGCTGCGGTGTGAGGCCTTCATGCTCTTGGTGGTCTTGTCCTTGCCGCGGCTGAGCAGGGCCAGCTTTGTGGGGATCTGCTGCTGCACGCCCAGCACCTTGTGCTGCTGGTTGGTGGTGCTGAACAGGTGCAGCGGCACCTCCGTCTTGGCCGCCAGGCCGCCGGCGCCGCCGAGGCCCCCGGCGGCGCTGGCCTCGCGCCTCAGGGACACCTCGGGCCGCTCCTGGAAGTCGGCCGGCGCCATGGACATGCTGCTCCGCACCAGGGGCTTCTGGGGCACGGGCAGGTCAGAGGTCACGGAGCCGTCGCCGGACTTCAGGAGGAGCTCGCCGTTCAGGCTGCCCGATAGAGGAGCCACCTGGGGAGAGAGACAGAGAGAGACACAGACACAGAGAGAGAGAGACAGAGACAGAGACAGAGAGAGAGAGAGAGAGAGAGAGAGAGAGAGAGAGAGAGACAAACAGACAGACAGACAGACAGCGACAGAGAGAGAGACAGAGAGAGAGACAGAGAGGGGGGGAGAGGGAGAGACAGAGAGAGACAGAGAGTGAGCTCAAGAGAGAGAGAGCCCAGGAGAGAGAAACAGAGAGAGAGACAGAGAGAGAGAAAAACACAGAGACAGAGAGAGGGAGTTGAGGTTAGGTCATTTGGGAACGATTCAGTTCTGGGTTCACACGTCACGTTATCACAAAGGCCGTGACTTGAGGTTTCTTATTTACTGCTCCAACCTCCCCCCACAACAGCTCATGGCCCCGACTCGGCGATCCTCCATATTTGTGGTGGGAATCGCGGCCAGGGATCGGGCTTACAGACAGCGCTGTGTTTTCATGTTTGTGTGTGCTGTTGAGTGTGTGTGTGTGCTGTTGAGTGTGTGTGTGTGCTGTTGAGTGTGTGTGTGTGTGTGTGTGTGTGCTGTTGAGTGTGTGTGCTGTTGAGTGTGTGCGTGCATGGAAGTGTGTTTTTTTTCACATGTGTTCTAATGAAAGCTTAAACAGAATAAAAAAAACACCAACTCAGCGGACCTCAACGGAGGTCCGTGCACACCCACGCACGTGCACACACACCAGCTATAAATCTGTGTGTGCCGCCGCCGCCGCCGCTGTTCAGAGACACCCAATCTGTCGCGGAGGAGACGTGCATTTATGGGATAAAAGAAGAATCACAAACACATGCGAGACCTTTCTGCTGAGCGCTGCAGTTCGCTGCTGCGTTTGATGTGTGTACACACACACACACACACACACACACACACACACACACACACACACACACACACACACACGAGTGAAACCTAATACCCCTTAATAGTCCCTGTGCAAATAAGGGCGTGTCTGCCTGAAAAGGCCGGGTGGTTAGACAAGCTGAGGAACAAGCGAGCGGAGCTCTCATGACATCAGTGGTGAGGGACACTGCGCTGCATTGTCCCCCCCCCGATTAGAAGGAGCTTTGCGGGACAATGTACCAGGAGACCGGGTCTAGAAATCACCCCCAGCACCAGGGCTGGCCTTTCACTGGAGAGAACAGGAGGCTCATATTTCCTATTAATGGTATGCATGGACAATGAGATCCATGTTTACACTGGGACCACATGCTCTTCATGCACAACCACAGAGACTTCATGTCCGATTCATAATCTTGGGAGTGTTGAGTTACTGAAAGCGTCGATTCACGACGTATTTTAGTGAACTACGGGGGGAAAAAACATGCGTATTTTACGACCGACGACGGAACAAAGGAACAGTTGGGGATCGAGTGAGGAGAGCGCTCGGATCGCCGGGTATGGGAACCATTAGCCGTGATGAGAGCGAGGGCCGTTTGCGGTCCACCTGAAATGCGATTGATGACTGCAGGAGACTTCCTGTTGAAAATCAGGGGAACGCAGAACACATGCGTGCCATGTTGCTCAAGCTCTGTGCGTGTGCATGCGCGTGTGTGTGTTTGCGTGTGTGCATCGCTCTCTCTGCTGGGCACACAGATGTCGTATTGTGGGTCAGGTATTGCGTGAGGTGGCTGTGCATTGAGCTTCAGCCACAGGGTTCCAGGGCCGTAAACGCTGTGCAAACCAGGAGGGGAGGTGGGAACCCAAAAAAACCCTGACTGACATCACATAAACAAATTAGTGTCTGGAAAGCTTCCAGAAGCATGCATTAATAACAGGCTTGCCCCCGCTAATTATACAGTCGGGTCCCCCTCTTCCTGAGGAGCTGATTGGATGGTCCCAGAGTCAGCGAATGTGGAGCTTCTTGCAGCACATGGTGGACAATGTGAGACCTTGTGCATCGTGCATCACACACACACACACACACACACACACACACACACACACACACACACACACACACACACACACACACACACACACACACACACACACACACACACACACACACACACACACACACACACACACACACGGTGCTAGAAGCTAAATTCCAAGACATGAAAGAGAAACACTGTGCCTTTTGTTGTATTAACTACCGTCAGTCACTTATTCCATTCCTTTGCAGACTGTGTGAATGTTAGAGAAGGCTGGGATCAAACTTTAAGGCCAACTTAAGCCCAACACTCACTTTCAAATGCGGAAGCTCAGGGTTCTTGATGCAAGAAAACTGTTGGCGTACAACAACGGGCCAAAAAAAATAGTTTAGAAAGCCACTGATCCAGCAGTGAACAATGAATAGGAAAAGCACAAGGTGCAAGGTTCTAACTTTTCCAGATTGCTGAACAACATTTGCAGGTACACTCAGGTGAGTCATGTGCACGGTGAGTCAGGTAATCGGCGATAGAAGGCTCGAGAAGTAGAGGTCTGCATCATTGCGTACGGCCAAAGGGAAGGGAATAATTGGTGTACTAACTTACGACTCCTCCCCCCCCCTGCAGGCCAGCGGTTCAGGCTTCACCACGCAGCTCCACTGGCTGCAGAGGAAGTGAGTCACAGGGCCAGCTAGGTGTTGGTGACCACAGGAACAACAGCCAGACCACGGAGACACAATACATCACCAGGAGGCAGAGAGTGAGATACAGAGAGAGAGAGAGAGAGAGAGAGACCAAGAGAGAGCCCAAGAGAGAGAGAGAGACGGCGAAGGGAGAGACCAAGAGAGAGAGGCTAAGGAAGAGAGCAAGAGAATGACTAAGGGAGTGACTAAGGGAGAGACCGAGAGAGAGAGAGGGGCTCAGGGAGCGACCGAGAGAGATAGGATCAGGGTGAGAGAGACTCAGGGAGGAACAGCGAGACCCATATAGGGAGGGATTGCACCGTCAAATGCAAGACATTCTTTGAACTTATCTTTGACCTTTGTACAGCCTGACCTATTTGTTCCGCATGGCCATGCTTCATCTTCATGGAGCTACTTTAACTCACACGCGGGAACCATCAACAAAGGGCCGCTGATGACGCAGTTTCCAGGGGAACGGCGTGCACTCAGGTTGACCCTGATAGCAGTGCGGTGGTGGTTGCTGCGGAGGGGTTTACCAGTTAATCCACCCACCTGATTGAGTCAGTGGAGCAGGAGGATGCAAGGTAGCTATCCTAGGGTCTACCGTTCGGTGCTACTGTATTTTAGCTTTAGTTTCAGGGTCATTACAATAGAACCTCGCGCTCTTTTATAAACCATCACTTGCTTTACATGCTACACGTATACTTTATGACCTGACATTCACAATCTCAGTCCTGTGCCATTCCCCAAGTCCTGTCCAGATCAAGGGCGAGAGAAAGAGAGCAAGTGACAGCGCAAGAGACCCCTTAGCCCCAAAACATTCATTATGAGGGGTTGGCTGACACTTTGTCAGGTGAGCTCCTTTAGGAAACAGCCGATACCGTACACACACACACACTCTAACCCAGTGAATCATTACTTAACAGAGGGGCTGACATAACTCAGTCAAATGGCCTCCTTTGAAGTCAGAACAAGCCCTGACTGGCAAGTCCTTTGCGCACACAAACACCTAATCACTGCTCCATGGCCTAGCTGATGAGGCAGAGTGATGGGTGGTGCTTATTAAATGGCTGCTGATATCAGCTAAGCCTGGAGGCCTATTTATTGCCTATTTTATGAGAACACACACACACACACACACACACACACACACACACACACACACACACACACACACACACACACACACACACACACACACACACACACACACACACACACACACACACACACACGATTTACCAATGTTACTCTACGTTTGTTAAGGTGGAAAGTCGGAATGGGAAAGGTGTCATCTCCGACCTATGTGCATTCGAGCTACAAAGTCGGAAAAACATGGATGCTCACGCTTGTCTACTAGAATACAAATGCATTATTCTAATTATAGATCATAAATGTAAATGATCGGAAAATAAAAAAAAATGGTCTCGGAACATCTCTACTACCGTTTCATCTCTGAAGGACGCCACAGGATTGATATTGATGATTTGATGAAGGAATATTGTTGCTGGTATGCTGGTCGTATTTCAACGTCTCACCTGTTGGCAGCGTCAGAGCATAGCCAATCAGAGGAGGAACAACGGTCTAATTGACCAATGTGGTTTAAGTATAGCACTACCCCATGCATCCCACGCCATTTGAGACCCTCACGCTAAGTGGAGAGTAAAGAAAACGCTATTAGTTTAAAGGGGTGCGTGAGGTGTTCTCGCTACAGTCGCTGCCCCTGCACCCCTCTCTCCCGTATGACGGCGAAAGCCATAACAGTGACTTGTTGACGTTATAAAATGCCTGTCTAAACACTAAAGGAGCGCTATTGGGTGACCGTACTGGAAGTGCTTGACAGAGCGCGCTCACACAGGGCATGAAATTACAGTCAGTCGATTCTCCCTCTCCCATGAAACTGACAAACAATGGCCCACATTGTGCTGGCAGGGAGAGGAAGAGAGTGAAAGGAGGGAGATGGAGCGGGGAGGATAGAGAGAGCGAGAGATATAAAGAGACAGGTAGAGACTATTCAATAGAAAAATTGGTCGGCGTGTAGGTGGTTTCCAGGCTGAGCGGAGAGTGAGCAATTGTAACCGTATTCAGGTAGGTGTGTGTGTGTGTGTGTGTGTGTGTGTGTGTGTGTGTGTGTGTGTGTGTGTGTGTGTGTGTGTGTGTGTGTGCGTGTGTTAAGGGTTGATGCAGGCTCCAGAGTGGGGGGCGGTGGGGAAGGGAACTGATTGATTTCCTGGCCTCCCTTCCCTTTGTTGACTGAAGTCTGAAGTCAACACAGTACTACGGGCGTGAGCTCATACACACAACACTGTTCATAGCCAGTCGTCTTTAGGGCAAAGATTTACTTCCAGTTTTGTTCCAGTTTTTTCCAGTCACATCATAGTGGAAGATGCGTTTTAAATGGTCAGATCCATCATCTCTTACGATGGCCCTTAGACTCATCCTCTCAGCACGGCCCCGCCCTACATCCACCCGTCTACAGAGGGGCCCTGCCCTACATCCACCCGTTTACAGGGGGGCCCCGCCCTACATCCACCCGTTTACAGGGGGGCCCCGCCCTACATCCACCTGTCTACAGGGGGGCCCCGCCCTACATCCACCCGTTTACAGGGGGGCCCCGCCCTACATCCACCTGTCTACAGGGTGGCATCAGCGCAGTATGGCCCCGCCCTACACCAGCATGGCCCCGCCCTGCACCAGCCTGTCCACAGGGTGCCAGTCACCTCGATGGTCTTCCTCTTGATCTTCCTCTGGTGCTCCAGCCGCTCCTTCTCCCGCTCCACGGTGCGCGTGGACTCCCGGAGCCGCTCCAAGTCCTGCTGGTACGTCTTCCTCTGCAGCTCCAGCTCCTCCCTCTCCTCCCGCAGGCGCTCCTGCCAACCACACAACGTCGTCTTGTAACACACAACCGTCGGAGAGGGTGACACACAGGTGCCGCATTATTTATGGTCGTCTGTTCCAATTTATTTTCCTGTCTGTACCGTTGCCGATGGCGACCGCACACTGCCAAGAACTATTACTTTACAGACGTGTGACGAGACAACCCGATGTGAGCGTCAGGGGGGACAGCTGTGTTTATCCCGCTTGGACGCCTGTTTGAAAGGAGTGCTGTGATGATGATGGAGGAGGAGGAGGAGGAGGAGGAGGAGGAGGAGGAGGAGGAGGAGGAGGAGGAGGAGGAGGAGATGTCAGTGGTGGAGGAGAAGAAAGAGAAGGAGGAGGAGATGGCAGTGGTGGAGGAGGAGAAGGAGAAGGAGGAGGAGGAGGAGGAGATGGCAGTGATGGAGGAGGAGAAGGAGGAGGAGGAGAAGGAGGAGATGGCAGTGGTGGAGGAGGAGAAAGAGAAGGAGAAAGAGAAGGAGGAGGAGGAGGTGGCAGTGGTGGAGGAGATGGCAGTGATGGAGGAGGAGAAGGAGGAGATGGCAGTGGTGGAGGAGGAGAAAGAGAAGGAGAAAGAGAAGGAGGAGGAGGAGGAGGAGGTGGCAGTGGTGGAGGAGATGGCAGTGATGGAGAAGGAGAAGGAGGAGGAGGAGAAGGAGGAGATGGCAGTGGTGGAGGAGTTGGCAGTGATGGTGGAGGAGGTTGAAATAAAAGGAGGAGGAGGAGACCTGGGAAGGAAGATGAGGAAGATGAGGACGACTCACCTCCAGCCGAGCGCACTCCTCCTCCCTCTGGTGGAGCCGGGCCTCGGTGGCCTCCACCTGCTGCCGGTGCCTCTGCCGCTCCTTCTCCCAGCGCTGCTGCTCCAGCCGGTGCTGCGCCTGCAGCTTGTGGAAGCTGGCCAGCTCCTCGCGCTGCAGGGCCAGCGTGCGCTGCTTCTCCTGCTCCAGCAGGATGTTGCCCCGGTGGCGGCCCGGCAGCGAGGCGCGCTCCGTCAGCGAGGCCCGCTGGAGCTCCATGTGGCTGTCCTGCTGGGAGATGATGGCCTGGGGACCGGGAGGGATCAGGGTCACACAGAGACTGACGGGAGGTGGACTGATGGGGAAGGGCATACGACAGGGTTGCCCACACTTTTTGGCTTGCGAGCTACTTTCAAAATGACCAAATAATCAGGTCAAAAAAAAGAATCGACCTACGTTAAAAAATGTTCAACCAAGCTTTTGATTAGGAAGCTTTGCAGTTCTATCATGTTGGAGCCTGGGTCTAAACCGGCCTTCTCTCACTACAGTTCCCGGTGCAAACGGGTGGTGTGAAGTCTTGGCCGTTGCGATATTGACAGTGGCCTGCATTTCCGTGACATAGAGGGTGGTCTCACCTGGAGGCTGTACAGCCGTTGGGAAAGCATCAGCACTCTGTCGAAAAACTGGACGAGGAGAGAGAGAAGGGGAAGCAAACATCATCAGCACCACCACCACCGTGCACAAATACCACCAAATACTACCGCGACGGTGGGATCCTTAAACAAACAGTACAGTGCACTGCCCGAGGCCTGGACCCGCCCGCCCGCCCGTGCGGACCAGCGGGTGGGCCCCGGAGAGCCAGCATCCTAACCTCGGCCTCCGGGAAGGAGTTGGACCAGATGCGGTTCCAGCTGGCAGGGGGCGGGGAGCGGTCCTCCTCGACCTGAGAGAGACGAGCCACAAGCCACACAGTCAGATACTACCGAGACCGCTGTAATTAACACACACACACACACACACACACACACACACATAACCAGTTGGGTCAAACAGTGTTGATCCTTTAAACAAAGGGCGTGCTTCGCCTGAGGTGGGGATGGGACGGGTGTGTGAGAGGGCTGATTATGCGGAGAGGCTGGGTTATTAACGTGTTATAATGTGTTTGTCTGGAGATTCTCAAGGATCAGCGCTAGGACTATCAGGTTGCGTCATCACACCCTACCCTCTGTTTAGGACCGAACACGGTGAGGTAAGACACGAGGCAGACCGGCGTCATGTGGACATGCACACTTTCAGGATGACCGGGCCTGTTTACAGAAAATACTGTGGCATTGCGACACGTGTTGTTTCTGGCTGGCGACGGACGTGTGTGTGTGTGTGTGATCCTCACCGCATGCTCCGGGGTGTGGCTGCCAGAGAGGTCTTTGAGCTGAGGGTCTGAGCGGGCTCTCTGGCTCCTGTCTCGACTCCTGGCCTTGTTTCTCCTCACACTGCAGTCTGGCACAGGCAAACACACACACACACACACACACGTCACAACAAGAAATGGCACACACAACACAAATAAACAGAAACATTCCAAGTCAAACTAGTGTACACATACGTGTGTACACATACAAGTGGACCTGCATGACATGTTGTGTTGTATTTACATTGTGGACAATATAAATAAACAGATAATTATTTATTTATTTTAAAAAGGAGTGATTTCCCAAATGAACACGATCACAAACAAAAACAACAACTCCTCGATGGTGCCATGCTCAACGGTCAGGTTGGTGGCTGGACTCACTCTTAGGGAGGATGCTGGGGCTGCTGTCGTAGCCCCCGAACGTGCCCGCTCTCCTAGGTAGAATCCCAGAGCTGCTCCCATCCTCCAGCCGTGGGGATGAGGAACCCTCTTCCTCCTCCTCCTCCTCCTCATCCACCTCCTCCTCCTCCCCATCCACCTCCTCCTCCTCCTGCTGCTGCTTCACCCCAGACTGGAGCAGATTCTGGAGGTTCTCCACTAGGGAGGATAAGATATGGCACACGTTGATGGAGGGAGCCTTAGGATACCTAACAACTTGAAATGCATAATTCGGGTTTGTTTGTGGTGTCTGTGCATCAGGTCTTGTTTATAACAAGGTTCCCGTCCATTTATTCAATGTAGACCATCATCTCATCAACAGCCAAGCTCCCATTTAAAAGTTGCACTATTCCTGGAAGTTCTTGCATTAATGTACTCCGGCAGTGTGTGAGAGTTCCTCCCCTACCCTCTGTGATGGCTCCCTTGAGCAGCGCTTCCCCCTGCTGGAGGTCCGAGGCATCGCCCCGGAGCAGCAGTCTGGAGCGGGAGGCCGTGTCTTCCAGGCCCGCCGTGGTCTCCGCCATCTCGGCAAACAGCTGCAGCTTCTCGGTGAGCGCGTGGACCACCAGCGCGTCCTTCTGGTTCAGACGGTCTATGAGCGGAGGGGAGAAGAGGTCGGGTTTGAAAGAGAAGGCCTTATTGATTTATCGAGTTAAATACCACTGCAACAATATTATGTTTTTTTATTCTTTGAGGAAAGATTTAAATACATCCCAATTTGGGTGCCTGGCTGAATGATTAAAGAACTCAAGGGTTTGGGTGGAATATCAAAAGTTAACATGAGAAGGATCATTGTGTGCTGTCTCCCCCTGGTGGCCGACTATCGACAGTTCAATACGACAAACAGACTTTACCTTGGAACTCTTTGAACCTCACGGCCCGCGCCTCTTCCTCCTCGCTGAAGAGCCTCTCCTCTGTATGTGGACAGCTGAGATGAAGAAGAGGAAGAAGGAGATGAAGGAGAGAACGGAACAAATTATAAACATGGGAACATGTGCAATGAGTAACAAATAAATCCCAAATGCTACACTATTATTCCCAGCCGTTTCCAGTCATGATGTCCAAGGTTTATTTATGATGTTGTTGAAAGAAAGCCAGTATTTTTTGTCGTTGCTCTCTTTCAAATTGTTCATATTCAACCTTTTTTGTCAAAAGACCATATTCAATTCTTCCAGTCAAATCCCAATTTTCCAGTGACTTGCAAACGCGAGGAGCAGAGCAGCAGAACCAGGCTTTGGACGCTACCTCTCCATGGCCTGCCGGATCAGGTTCATCCAGGTGTTGCGCTCCTCCTTGGAGGTGGTGTGGATCTCGTACATCTCGGGCTCGTTGGAGGAGGCGCAGATCAGGAACATGGCCTTCTCCTCGTGGGCCACCTCCCTGACGATGAGCTTCTGCAGTGAGATCACCGACGGCTTGTTGTCCTGCAGAGAGAGAGAGTCCATAAGACCGCATATTATGCAAACACACTTGGCACGACAAATGCCACTTGCGCCGGTGGTGACAGTGTTGGGAGTGGTTTAGTGGTGTTGGGAGTGCACTCACCACCATGGCGAACATGTATCGCTGGTCCTTCTCCTGCAGCAGCAGCAGCACGTCTGACAGAAGCACAGCCAGGATGTCTGGGGGTGCGGACAAAAGGGACACACACTGTAACCTTGTACCGGGCGGACAAGTTCAGAATTAGAACATGGAGTGGTGAACTCGCTGGTCCCATGTACAGATATAACCTTACCGATGAATGACACTGAAGAGGAGTGCCGGATTCCCATTATTAATTAATGCAATTCTGCAAATAAAGAAAAGTCGGGGGCAGCTAGGTGGCTAAACTAGTAACCCTGTAGGAGGTGCACCTTTTGGCGACCTCAGGTTCAGTTCCCGTCTGTGGCCCATTGCTACATGTCCTTCCCTTCCTTCCTATGCTACATGTCCACTGGGCCCTTCCCACCTGGGGCCCTATCCTACATGTCCTTCCTTCCTTCCTTCCATCCATCAGTACCCACCTGTCACCCTATCCTACATCCTCCCTCCCTCCCTCCACACCCCCACACCCACCTTTCAGCCGCCCGGAGGCGGCCTTCCAGTGCACCGTGCCCTTGTGCAGCAGCGTCCTCCTGCCTGGGGCCAGGTCCTCCCGCCGGAACACGCGGCCGTCCTTGATCTTGCCCAGCGCCTTGGGCTCCATCCTGCTGTGGATGTCCCGCAGCCGCAGCGTCTTCTCGTGGAGGTTGACCAGCGCGTCCACCTGGACGATGCCGTTCTTGATGAGCACCAGGGCCCGGGTCAGCTCCTCGTGCTCCTCCGTCCCCGCTGAGGAAGGTGGAGGTGGAGAGCAGCGTCGTGAGGCAGGCAGAGACTTCACGGTTTACAGTACAGCCTAGCCTTCGCTATGACGCGGCCTTTGAGGTAGAGATGTTCCGATTCCATTTCTTCCTTCCCGATACCGATTCCCATTCCTGAACTTGAGTACTCGGCCGATACCGATACAGAATCTAGCATTGTAACTACTAATAGCACTTGTTCTTATTGACTGCACTTATTGTTGACCGCACTTATTGTATGCTGTACGTCCTTGCACTTAAAAATAGTACTTAGCATTATGTAGCATCTTATCCAAGCTATCTTTGTTGTATACGGGGAATGGGTTAACCTAACAATTTATAGTGCTTGGCACTTGGATCTATGAACATCCTTACTGTACCAACAGCGATATACTGTTTCTCTTTCTTCTGACAAATGTACATTTTCTAAGTTGCTTTGGATAAAAGAGTCTAATAAGAATGTAAGCATGCATTAGTACAAAGCATTAGAATAGGGGTTAGGATTAGTGGGCAGCCCATTACCTTCCGTGTTCTGCAGAATGCGCTCCACCAGTACGGGGTACTTGGTGATGCGCTGGGTCACCAGCAGAATACACTCCGTCACGCCCAGCCTCCGCACAATGGAAAGGTTGTTGATCTTCTATAATCATCCAAACAAAAAGGCAGAGAGAAAGAGCAGACTCATTGAGCAGGCAGACATGCACTCACACGTATTGGGTGGAGGACGGTCAGACTGTCCGAGCATTGGTCCATATCCACGGCGGACTCACCCGGATGAGGCTCTGGAACTTCTTGTTGTTCTGCAGCTGCTCCTTGTAGAAGCTCACCGCCTCCAGGTGGTGGCTGCAGAAGTCCCCGTAGCTCTCCTTCATCTTCTCCCCGATCTCGCCGGAGAACTGGGGAACAAACATGGAGGAGATAAGGACGCTTCCTGGGTGCCAATGTCTTCACATTTTTTATTATTATTTTTTGCTTCTTATTCTTTTCTTCAGAAGGTTTTTTTTTTATTTTTTTTTATTTTTTATTTTTTTTTAAATGGGGGCAACCGATGGTTCGACAAAACACAAAGACAACCGTGTTTGATTCAGATCCCAGTCTGAGGCAAACGTTATGTTATGGTTGAGTGGAAAATCAGCTTGGCACTGACATTGTAGATAACATTACACGCACGCACGACAGCCTTTCCTCGTCAACTTTTGGGCTTGGAATTCCCCACTTTTCAGACTTTGTTCCCCAAGACTATGACTCATGGGGCATACTTCTGACAAAAGGGAAGCAACAACTATCATAACCAGATTGGACTGTTCTTCAGTGGTACTTCCTGTAAATCCCTTGACTTACTGTATTTCTTGTGCTCACGCCGTCTTGAGTGAGTGAGTGAGTGAGTGTTTGTGCATCACCCCTACCTGACCAATGAGCACATCCGCCAGCCTGTTGATAAAGTAGTTCCTCTCGCTGGGCACCAGGAGGCTGTCCCGCCTGCGCTCCTTGAGGCGGGACAGGAAGTTGGTGTGGAGCTCCAGAAGGTTCTCCAGGCGGGGGAACAGGCAGTCCAGCTTACACGCGTCCATCTGCAGGTTCTCCTTCAGCTCGTGCACGTACACGCGCAGCATGATCTTCAGCGTGCGCACGTGGTGCATCTCGGTCTGCATCAGCTCTGGGGTGGAGGGGGGGGGAAACGGCAAGTTATTCCCGCCATCGTCTTATAGCGAGAATCTAACGGTTTTACATTGTATGGTCCCAAGACAATTATTTTAGAATTTGTCTTGCGATAATTAAGATTTTTATATTAGCCTGCCATATGACGATGATTTTGAAATTGACATAAAACATGTTATTTTAAGCCCGCTATTCTATGACGATTAGAAAATGTATAGGACACGTTTCTTCAAAGCTCTATCCAGACTCACCGTAGATGACGTCCTGTCTCTTCACCATCTCCTTGGAGTGCTTCTTGACATACTGCTGGTCCACAGACAGACTCCAGGACTCCGCCTCCAGGTCCTGGGCGTCGGCCTCCAGGTCCACCCGCACCGCTGCGTAGTGCGCATCTGGAGGAGAAGGGTTAGAGATGTTCGATTAAAAATTGTCCTTCCCGATACCGATTCCTGAACTTGAGCATCAGCCGATGCCGAGTATATACCGATACAGCATCTAGACCTGTGACCGCTAATATCACTTGTTCTTACTGAAGATGACAGCAATGTATAGTCTGTTCACTTACTGTCGAAAAATCATTGACCTATATAATCTATAATTATAATAATACATTTGTATACTTGTAGTTAAGCGTCCATGCATCCAAGTTTTTCCATAGGTCGGAGATGACACAGATTCCGACTTTCCACCTCCGATCATTAACAAACGCAGCATAACACCGCACGCGTTTGTGATGTTCTCTGCCTGTGCAGTAAATGAGCTAGTCACGTGAAGGTATCGGATCAGTGCATAGACCTGCATACTCACCAATACCCAATACTGCATTTTAGGCAGTATCAGAGGAATTTCCAATACTGGTATCGGTATCGGAACAACTCTAGTTAAAAACAAATGTCGTCTTGAAACTGTGGCTGGTTTGTAATGTGAGATGGTGCTGGTTTGTAACGTGAGATGGTGCTGGTTTGTAACGTGAGATGCTTCTGGTTTGTAACGTGAGATGGTGCTGGTTTGTAACGTGAGATGGTGCTGGTTTGTAACGTGAGATGGTGCTGGTTTGTAACGTGAGATGGTGCTGGTTTGTAACGTGAGATGGTGCTGGTTTGTAACGTGAGATGGTGCTGGTTTGTAACGTGAGATGGTGCTGGTTTGTAACGTGAGATGGTGCTGGTTTGTAACGTGAGATGGTGCTGGTTTGTAACGTGAGATGGTGCTGGTTTGTAACGTGAGATGGTGCTGGTTTGTAACGTGAGATGGTGCTGGTTTGTAACGTGAGATGGTGCTGGTTTGTAACGTGAGATGGTGCTGGTTTGTAACATGAGATGGTGCTGGTTTGTAACGTGAGATGGTGCTGGTTTGTAACGTGAGATGGTGCTGGTTTGTAACGTGAGATGGTGCTGGTTTGTAACGTGAGATGGTGCTGGTTTGTAACGTGAGATGGTGCTGGTTTGTAACGTGAGATGGTGCTGGTTTGTAACGTGACATGGTGCTGGTTTGTAACGTGAGATGGTGCTGGTTTGTAACGTGAGATGGTGCTGGTTTGTAACGTGAGATGGTGCTGGTTTGTAACGTGAGATGGTGCTGGTTTGTAACGTGAGATGGTGCTGGTTTGTAACGTGAGATGGTGCTGGTTTGTAACGTGAGATGGTGCTGGTTTGTAACGTGAGATGGTGCTGGTTTGTAACGTGAGATGGTGCTGGTTTGTAACGTGAGATGGTGCTGGTTTGTAACGTGACATGGTGCTGGTTTGTAACGTGAGATGGTGCTGGTTTGTAACGTGAGATGGTGCTGGTTTGTAACGTGAGATGGTGCTGGTTTGTAACGTGAGATGGTGCTGGTTTGTAACGTGAGATGGTGCTGGTTTGTAACGTGAGATGGTGCTGTATAACCGGCTGAGCTGGCCTCGAAATCCGTACACACCACAGCCTCCCACTGCGACAGCGCATCTCACACTTCTGTCACTAGTAAACAGTGAACTAGTAAATATTAACTCAGCAGTAGAATGCTTACAAAATATTGTCAATAAAACAGCTGTTTTTTATAATTATGTACACAGATGAAAAAGCATGTAAGCATTAACAAATATGGAAAGTTAGATATTGTAGCCAAATATTTTAAGAGCTAGGTAAGGTATCAGTATAGGTAAAACATATTTTCAACCGGCACTGCACTATGTAACTTTACTGCAGCAATTTACTCAGGAATATAACATGCCCATCCACGAGTCAACCCATCTATGGGTCACTTTTTCTCGATAAATGATTTGAGTCTGGTTCAATTCTTTGCACCCCTAAACATTGTCATTATTATTAAGCTATAACTGTAGCTGCAACTCAAGCCACTAGAGGTTACTAATGCAAAAATTGACTTGAGTGCAGGTTTAAATTAGATAACGTGCTGTCAAAGACAAAAGATCAGTGCTTCTTCCAAAACACTTGGAGCCAATAGGTGGCGCAAGCCTTAAAAACAAGGTTCAGGCCAGTGTTCGATCCAGCTCATGTAGTACAATACTGCCTCCTAGCCATCTGTCAGCAGCTTGTGATATTTGCGTGTGCTCCTGCTAATTCCGATGATTTGTCGGCAGAAAAGGTGTAATTAAAACAGGGCCAAGAACACGTCTGTGTAATTTATGATGGCCAAACTAAGAGGAAAGATGGAACATGGTCTTTTGGACATTAGCCAGGACTACAGAGCAGAGCTAATTCTGTCAATGAACTAAACAATTATCTGAAATCAATTCAAAAAAGGAGACATAAGAGACATTATGGTGTCTCTCATGGGTACGCAACCAGGTTCTTTTGACTAGAGCCCAAGAAAAGGATTTGTAAACAACAACATTTGAGTGGGATTGTTAGTGGTCTGATGGCGTTAGTGGTCTGATGGCGTTAGTGGCATGGTGCTGCTCCTTCAAAACAAGGGCGTGTATGATACAAAACAGTCCATTTCCCAGCAGCAGCAGCAGCAGCAGCACGGCTGTGGCCAGTGCCCAGTAATCCTCTCCCTCTCTCTCCCCCACACTCTCCACTTTAATGAGGCAGGGTGAGGACTCCTCCTACTCGCCTCCCTTCCAAGGAAATAAGAGCGGCACCGCCTCCCTCCAAAAACAACAAACTTGCTCTTCTTGCAAATCGACAGTGATAACACACGTTGCTGATGCAGTCGGAGGAGGATATGCGTTAGACGTATCCACATCACACACACAAACACCAAAACGATGGCGTGAAAGAAACATTTTCAATGCAAATAGATCGTCAAGAGTTATGGTAAAACCGTGGTCGCGTGACCCACCTTCTGCGATGATGATGGAGTCGGTGGTGGAGGGGGCCAGGGAGACCGTGTCGTCCGCGAGCCGCTTTATGCGGAAGGCGTCGGTCTCATCCATCTCCCCAGGAAGGGTTCTAATGGGGGTGGGGGGGGGTACAGACATTAACCAGGACATCCAAAGAGAGCTCGCAGAAACGTGTCGTGGGTTTCTGTCATGCCAACAATAAATGCCAAGTTGTGAGATCAAATTCAAACACGACATTCTAAGAACATCCTGCTAAGTGTGAGGTGGGTGAGCATCGGTCAACACCAGATGAAACGCAAAGGTTTGTTCAGATATTATTCAAGACATGGAGCATTCCTTCCCAATGTATCTTTTATTATTTACAGTATAGCAACCCTGTCCAAATTCAAAAGCGACGTCAAGACATGCATGCAGAAATGTTTGCATGTGTGCGTACATGCACGTGTGTGTGTGTGTGTGCGTGTGCGTGTGCGTGTGTGCGCACGTGCGCCCACCCTGAGTTGTTGTGACGGAGGCTGAAGCCGAGGCTGGAAGCGTAGCTGAAGGGCTGGGAGCTGGATCCGCGCGGGACGAAGGTCATGCCTGGGGAGCGGGACCAGCCCGGCAGGCCATCCGCGGTCTGGAGCGACGCTCGGCCCGGCTGCTCTCGCGGCGGCTCACCGTCCACGCCTCTGGACACTGGGGGAGCAAGCAGAGAGGGGTGAGGCGGGGGAGCGGAGGAGGAGAGCGAGAGACGAGAGAAGAGCCAGTCGGCAGGACAGGAGGATGACGATGTGGCGGCGGCAGAGGGGGCAGCGCGAGGCTTCCTGTCGGGCTGCTGTCCCAGCTGGCAGCACTTCTTCAGCCAGGGGCGAGGGAGGGACCCCAGGAAGGGGCAGGTGAGCGGGTCGCGGTGCATCAGCATGCGGATCCCCCTGCGCTCGGACAGACCCCGCGAGGACGAAGAGGCAGAGGAGGAGGAGTAGGAGGAGGAGAGAAAAGGGGGATGCTTGGGCTGTTTGGCACGAGATCTGGCGCCGCTGGCAGACCGGTCGGGGTCCTTGAAAGCGGCGAGCTCCATCCGTCCGGGCGCAAAACGACGACAGCAGAAGGTAGGACCGCACAATCGATCAGGCAACCGTCCAAATGTGGGAATCGAGGGCTCAGCAACGACCGGGATTTCAGCAGGAAAACCAATAGAGGAAGAGGGAGGCAGCAGGCTTTATAACGAGACCTCACCCCTCCCCATGTTGCTTCTAGAACAACCTCCCCGGGGTCACTCGTTTCGTCGTCTCCTGGACCCCCGTGCTGAGCCATGATTGGCCAGATCGGGAGGTGAAAATGAAACAGGTGTGTGGAGGACTCTGCCGTTGCAAGGAGAATAACAACCTCCATAGCTGAAGATTAACTTAAGCTGCTCTCCGCAGAGTCTGAATCCGGTGGCACTGATCAAACGCAGTTTAAACTCAAAAATGTTCTGCGCTTCATATAGATAGACATAGATAACATACATGTTATCCAACTTTCACATCTAACAATAAGACGATACTTTATCTGATCCCAGAATGGACATTTGCGTAATTAATTTCAAGAGTATTCCCTGCAAAATCCCCAACAGTGCACAACTATTAATCAGCTTGTGTGTTGGGAGACCCTGTCCATCATGCTAATCCTCAGCACTGTCCCCAAAGGGACAAACAGAGCCTGTTAATTTGACACAGTGGGCCACTTCCCCCTCGTTCCACACAGCAGCGGATCAGGAGGTGAAAACAGAGCAGGTGTGTTGGAGAGGACTCCAGCTGTTCCAAGGAGGACAGCCGGCTCCATTACAGAAGATTAACTTAAGCTGCGGTTGCAGAGATCAAATGCAGTTTAAAAACAAGAAAAATAGCCCATCATTAAATATGGATCGTCATCAGTAGATGGATATTTGTAGTCAGACTATTACATGTAATAGTTACATGATGCTTTACTGCTCCCAGAACAAAAATTCAAGATGAATATTAAATAACAAGAGTTTCCCTGGCAAGAATCCCCAACAGTGCATCCCTCAGAACCAGCGTGAGAGTTGGCAGACCCTGTCCATCCTGCTAATCCTCAGTAATGTCCCCAGAGTGACAAGCAGAGCCTGTTAATTTGACACAGTGGGCTTTCTCCTTCCCCCCCATTCCCTCAGTGTTTAATCAAACTGCTTGGATTTTGTCTCCATGGCAACCCAGAAACATCAACACAGACGTAGGAAGTGAGCAATTAGGTCAATAATTAAGTGACAACTGTTCAAAATGTACATTTCAATATCGTGTGTGTGTGTGTGCGTGTTGCTATTACCAAGGTTGGAAGGTAACGTCCGAATTTCTCGCTGTGAAAAAAATAAAATAAAAGTTAGAAGACATTCCTTTAGACCTGTGTGACCTTTGCAACATATTAGTATTATGGTTTCATCACTTTAAATGTATTAATACAGTCAATTCATTTTTGGCCTTGTGCTTAAACTAAATACTGATGTTACCTGGCAGTAACCCAATACAGGTTTTAAAAACGATTCACTTAGAATTTAAAACAATTAATTTGAAACATATTCAAACATAATGACACTACATTCCCAATACTATAAATAAACATTAAACACTGGATATGAATGGGTACTATTGTAATTACCTTATTCTTGTGGCTGTTGCACTCCCCCAGCAGAGTCCTACAGTTCTTATGGACGTTCACGGCGCAGTCTGAAAGACAGCACAGGACAGAGGTCCATCAGGCCCAGTGTACCTCAGACCTAAAACAGCCCTGGGCTGCTTCACCTTTCACCCTTATACTGTTCTACTGAGTGTTTAAGTATTGTCATGAGTTGATGTGTGTTACATCACTTTAGCATGCTCCTTGTCCACATCATCCAGCTTCAATCTAACAAGTTAACGACGCAAACATTGTTTACGTCCAGTGGATTCAAAAAAAATGATAATTAAAGAAATTGTATCAGAATGATGACGTCTCAAACATCACATGATGGCGAGAGTTGACAGAGGAGACTGCCGGAGGTACTGAACATCTTAAATACCATTTTGTTTCCATCATTAAATAGGTCGCACTGCTAGATGGAGGGACGTTAAGATTCACAAGTGGAGGCAAGAAGCCGAGCTGGCATTTGGCTACTACCAGGCCCTCTGCTTCATTCTTATCTTCCTCCCTGGCTGTAGACTGGCTCAAATACACCACAAGAATTAGTGATAATTAATGAAGCTAGCAAAAGCCATACTGCATAGCTTGGCTAGCTAGCCATCATAGGCTTATGTCGAGAGACCTGTTGAGCTCTGCTCTGACCACCTGAATACCCAAACCTATTTGGTCATCAATATGGTAACTAACAACTGTGGTCAACTGCCTGTTGAGCAATAAAGACTGTTGCGTAATGGACACAAATTAAAAAGAAGGCTCATAGCGCACAGTCACAAGACACACACATACGACCAATAGGGATCAGTGCAGTGGAGGTGAAAACAACCTGGCCTAATGCATCGACTTGGACAAACAACCCTGATGTCCATGAACATGGAGGGTAACTCAATACTGCCGGGCTTAGAGTAGAGGGTAGAATGTCAGAGCTGCTGCAGTCTCCGTTATTTACACCATTCAGTGCAGCTCACTGACTTTCCACACCTCTCTGTGTGCATGTGCGTGTGTGTGACCACATAAATTGGCTGCTTACGCCAGGCAGCAAGGTGATTGTGTGACTCCAGGTGGCATGGCTAGCTAACAAAAGGATGGAGAGTGTAAACATGCCGTCAAACGCAAGCAGCCTCCCCTTGTTCTGAGCTGCTTATTGAAATAAACAGCTTCCTATGGCCCAACATGTGATCCTCTAGTCACCTCTCTGCACTTCCCCTTCTATGGGCCTCAAGATAATGTCGAACAAAAGATGATCGTCCTGACCAAATACACCTGTATGCCAGGAGCGTGAACATAAATAGTTTAGTTAGGAGACTGGGTAAAGTGTTTTCAAACAGAGAATGTTGTCTTCGATACGATAGTACTCTGTCACCCTTTCTCCAGGGACCAAGAATCACTCGATGGCAAGGATAAATAATGGCCATGTTTTAACCATGACACACCAGTCATGGGCCAAAACGATGACAAAAAACAGCCCTTCACCTGAGGCTCCAAAGATTAAAGAAGCAGCACCTTTTGAAACAGAACTCCCTTTGTGTCGTCAGAAAAGTAGTCAGATGTCAGCCGTCCCTGGACTTGGTGACACCGGCGGTAACACAAGCCGAAGACGAGCTTTGCTTTGTCGCTACAGGCACCGAACGCACCCGGTAAGCCGGCCAGTCAGGAAGCAGTCAAGCGGCCAAATCCAAGCAGAGTATTTTTCCACACCACAGCTGTGCGAAATTCTACTCTCGCCGCCAGCCTGGCTCATTCACAGGAGGTAAGGCCCGACCGGTCATCAGTGTCTAATGAGGTCCGTCAGGCCGGCGCAGCCACGCCCAGCATCTTCAAAGACCAATAAGCATCCACTGGACAAGAGCGACACTGGGACTAATGAAAAGATAAGAACACCTCAGAGCATAGCATATTTACAGAGAAAACTCACGCTAGTCCTATTTTATAATTGCATCATCATGTATTCAAAATCACCTAAAGTACTCAGTTCGGGATCAAAAGTAATGGCTGCCTATGTTGCTGTGGAAGATCTTATCAGGCTTTAGAACAGAATGTTGCTCGATTGGACCAAACAAATCTAAACAAGAACACTATGTGCATTGCCAACTGACAACAGCTCTTACAATCACTCACCTCCACAGCCAGCTTTTCCTTACTTAATCATGAGGCATAAGAGGCAAAAATCTATATAGACTTAAAAAGATTTAATAAAATAATGGTTCACTTCGAAGCCCCGCTGAAATATAAACTGGATCCGTTACGCCCATAAACAGGAGGAGTCAAACACTACAGCAGTGACAGTCCGCTCCGGTCAGGCCATTTCACAGACCTCCACCTTAACCTTTATCGACTCACCACCCAACCGAGCCAACACCTGAAGACTGACGGATGACCTATTTCAGGAAGCACGCTTGTGGTGTACCAGCCACACTGAGACTGCCACCGACTAACAACCCTGAACTCACACAAGCGGAAACAAGGCATGTCGGTCGTCCATTGGACCAGAGGAATGCCTGCCTTGCCCTATTTGCTTAAGTTTTGCATCAAGCTGGAGTTAATGTTTGACCTATGACCAGCAATGATCATCCCTGTGCACAGATAACAGGTTGAGAGGAGCGACGGATAAGCACTCGAGAAACAAAAGGACAGCATTAAACTGGTCATCTCCAAGTCAACCTATCAGTGCCACTCCCGTCTCCAAGCCATGTGAAAGAATGTGTAAGCCTATGTTATCTTACAAGGAGAGGCCACGTCGACTTACTACAATCACACCACCCGACATCCAGACATCAAGGACATGTCATTCTGGGGAACTCTCTCTCAGGTTACCTTACAAGTGGCTGTAACAAAAAAGTGTTAAAAGATACTTTGACAGCATGGTAGAGCGTTTTTTGACCTATGAAATCACTGTATGGTGTAAAAGCAAGGTAAGGTTGCACCCATTGTATGGGCCTGCCCTAACCCTAGTGCTCAGACAGGTACCCTGGCATTGTTCAGTCTAGGAAAAAGGAGGTAAAAGGACTGCCCTCTCCGTTAGAGGCTCCAACAAACAGCAGCTTCTAGCCTCACCCAGCCATCAAGTCACACAGACAGTAGACAACAAATACTGCAAAACCATTTTCAGTTGTAACCCAAACTGGAGAAGGTGCAACACAAAGTTACGGTTTCCCAAAGTCTTAATTATAGGGTCATGAAAATCGCTAGGCACAATTAAGTGTACAGAAGAGGACAGGGGGAGCCAAAGAGAAGAGAGAACATCACAGACTTATTTCTGTTGCAGTTGAAACCCAAGACTTCCTGTGTCAATGTTGGGCAAAGAAAAAAAAGATGAATCTGTAGAATGAAAGGCAGCAGCATGCCAAACAGGCAAAATCATATATCAGCAAAAGTAATGTTTTCTTTGATCGAAAGGTAGATAATACTTTCTCGATGTATCATACTGTAATACAGTCTACACAGTCTTGAATCTTTTAGGATCGCTCTTAACGTGTGGAAGAGGTATAACAGCTCCTTCAAATGACACATTTGCACATCTAGAGACAAAAAAACACAATAGATAATTGACAAGGGTCTCTGAAAGATACAGTGAACACTTATGTCACTTTGATTGGGGAAAGGATGACTATTGTTGAATAAGCCAGTAAACCTGCAGCCCATAAGTATAGGGACGAGCAGAAGTGTCAGGCAAGACAGGCATGGCAGAGGACAATGCAGTGATGCATTAAGAAGTGGTGTGCAACCAAGAGACTAACGAGACACGGTTTGTGCTACCAGAACTTTCAGCTCAAGGAGTACATAATGTGATCCAGTCAGAAAAGTTATTATTTCTCCGAGTAGCGGATGAACACCTTGCTCACCCACAATCGCTAGCTCGCTGTGAATGCATCCTTGACCGACGTAACAACTACGATGGGAGAACTACTTTAAAATCACAGTCGAAACTCTTTAACTCAACAGATAATAAATAGTATTAACGGATTACGGTACATGCCAGTTCATTTACTATTGCGTTATGCACCTAAACAGACAGTGACCCCTACGATATTAAACGAACCATGGATAAATGTGACAATAGCTAGCTAGCGGCTAACTGGTTGTTCACCTGTTGAGTCACACATTAAAAAAAAAAAAAAAAAACACCGCTCAGAAAAGTGGCAGGACATTGAAATAACCACGGGAAACCACAGTAACACGGTCATATGGATTATGGCCAAGGATAATGGCTATTGACTTCCACAACAACAACACCGCTCAACAACAAACAGCTCGTTAGCAGCCAGCTAACGGAGAGGGACGCGGAGTCGCTCCCAGCCCACTAGCATCCCGGCTAGCACGCCGAGTCACACGCCATCCACAACACCCCGCAGCAGCCCTCTCGCACACTCAAACCTCCACTTTGATATTCATTCACACACAGTGGCAGCCAAGGGACCCACGGGCAACAGTTAAGATACCCAGTGGGGCCAAAGTAAACGACAGTAAAGCTAACATTAGCGGGCTAGCTGGCGGCCAGGGTGTGTGGGAAGAAGTCCATTGAGTGAAACAACGGGAGTTGATCCACCTGATCCCGCTTGGCTCCACAGGAGCGACCGCTTACCGTTCAGAGAGTAAAACTAACTATTCCCCTTCTTGAGTGGCGGCTCACTGAAAATGTCGTGTGTTCCATACACCTGCTGAATCAGTTCCCTCACTGGGATGAATGCAAATAAGGGTCTTCTTTTTGTCCAGTTTGGTCTCCTACTCTCCAGTGGGAACAATCTCTGGCATACAAACGACGCATTCCACGGGCTGATTCTAGGCTGATTCCCCCCAGGGCTTCAAATTAAAGAGATACTCACTGATTTTCTCACGCGTCTACGTTAGGAGACGCTGCAACTAGAGTTGGATGTTTGTTATCTGACTAGATTGTTGAGATGGATGTTAACGAGTGGATAAAGCTCTGAAAAGCGCACACACACACACACACACACACACACACACACACACACATTACAATTGTTTGTTTTGCGCTGTAAATGCGCGTCCGTGCGTGCGTGTCCGAGCGTCTGCGTGTGTGTGTGCGTGTTTGTGTGTGAGAGACGTTACTGATTTATCCTGCTAGAACAACGTTGTTTAATAAGCACAATAACCACAACAGTCATGCACCACTACACCCCTTTGACAGACTGTGTAATATGTAGTAATTCGAGAGACATTTGACTTTTAAACTCTGTAGGCTACACATTGCATTGATGCAATCAATATCCATTTATTTTGTATATGTGTATATACATAATATATCTACAGCTTACTGCTATGTATCACAGGTGTCACTATGTTATAAGCGTATCATAAAAAATAATGAAAATCCTAGTTCTGTTTACAAGTTCTGTTAACTAGTACTTCTCTAACTTCCGTTTTTAAGTTAGGGACTTTCTTAAGCGGTTGAAAGGGGAATGTGCCAACAGGAGACACCATCCATCACGGGTGCATAGCCAAGCGCTCTGTGTCTCATCACACAGCCCACTGGGAGAGACTCACTGGCATATGAATTTAATTCATACAACAGCTGTTGAAAGATGCTCCACAGTCGTCCTCTTGGTATGACGCATGACCATGTGTTTTCGCTTCGGCATGCCATACCATGTCATTATTTTAAATAAAAAACCGGTCTTCTGCGAGAACCCATGATAAGTTTTTCTCATCAGAGTTTTTGTTTAAACTGTGATCAGATGACGGTGCAAGTGTGATGGTGACAATGACAAGGTATGCTACTATAACCATACAGAATGGACTGTATACAGTCAATATTAAGTGACCACACCACTGCTCAGTGAAGCTGCAGTGTCTATCAATGTTAAATGCAGCAAGGAAGTGGGGGAGGATAAACGGTAGACGAAACCAAAGTGCATTGATGAGGTGTGAATATTGTTACACCCAGTGTGCAATCACCTTATTCAATCTTACGTGTGCACGGTGCCAGACAGGGTAAGAAAAAGGCGGAAATACAACTTTTTGCGTGGGTGTGTGTGTGTGTGTGCGCTTGTGTGTCTGTGGGCATGCCTGCGGGCCGATTGTTGTATGAATGTGTGTTTCTCATTCAAGTGTCATCCTTTACAGAAACTAGCACAAGCGGAAGTAAAAGTGTGTGAAAAGTTTGGAGACAACATCTGTGTGTGTGTGTGTGTGTGTGTGTGTGTGTGTGTGTGTGTGTGTGTGTGTGTGTCGGTGAGTGGGGGGGGGGGGGGGGGGGGTGGGTTGGGAGTGAGCAGTGCATTGGCGGCAGCAGCTGTGTGACAGAACATGCGTGGCGGGGGGGCATGGTGCAGTGAACCGCAGACTCACTCATGCACTGGAGGCCATGCTTCCGCTGCAGGCTTTTGCTGCACAGTGAGCAGGTGGCGTAGCTGGAGAAGGAGCCCGGCACCAGGTGATGCCCGGGGTTGTCACTGCTTCTGCTGCGACACACTTTCTCCTTCTCCTTGGGCTCCCGCTCCTTCTCCTTGACCCTCTGGTGCTCCTTGTTTTCTCTGTTCTTACCCTGGGAGGAAATGGAAAAAAAAAACAATGCGGAAAAGGGTTTGTATTGTATTGTATTGTATTGGAAGAGATTCATAATCAAACATTACATTGGGGACGATACATCCTCAACCAAATACATTTCCCGAAAACAAAATGTATAGAAGTAGAGTGTGTGATTGTTGCAGGTATACCCCCCTTACCCCACCACACCCCTCTTAAGCACTTGCGTCCTGGTACTTATTGTACGCACTTATTGTATGTTGTATGTCCTGTCACCAAGCATTAGCATCTTACCCTAGCTGTCTTTGTTGTATACAGGGTTAGTACTGTACAGACAGCGATATATTGTTGATATACATATTGTTGTTTCTCTTCTTCTGACAAATGTATTATTGTAAGACGCTTTGGTTAAAAGCGTCTGCTAAATGCCCTATATCTCAATGTAAATGTAAGTATAATCATATTGTAGAATAGTACAGCAGAGTCAGAGCAGAGGGCTTGCAGCATAGTGTGGTTTATATTCACCTTGTCTTTGGTGAAGGATCCAGTCACCCTGTTCCTCAGAGAGCTGAGGGTTCTCTTCACCTTGGTGCCCTTTTCCACCTTCTCAATTTCACCTCTCGGTCCATCTTCTTCCTCATTTCTGACGAGACATCCAAAACATGCTCTACATTAGTCCATTATTCCCAAAAATGCAGCACATTACAGATTCAAACATGATCATTTCTTTGGTCATTTCTAGGTTGACATTATAATCCTTCCCTTTTGGAACACCTGGGCCAATAGCCAGGTGACACATTAGAAAATGGAAACGTCAGGATTACAAAATGTACCTAGAATAATAGGGGTTGATTTATTTGGGTCAAGGTTCCAGAAGCAATTCCTTAGTGTGTCCAGTAGATGTCCTCCTAATCTCCTTAGCCTTGTTTTGCCCTTTCTGTTAACTATCTTCACCTGTGTTTGATCCAGCATCTGTGTTTTAATGTTCCTTTGTTCATGTGTTCGTGGTGTGCAAGGTACACACGTGTTTCTTCAATCTTATGTTCCGTATAACCTACGACTAAAGTGGATGTTTCTTTGTATCAAGCTCGGACAAATTCCTTCGTTCATTTTGTCATTTGTGAAAGAGAGTAAACCAAGAGAAACGCTCAACCCTACAGTCTCCTGCGTCCTCTGGTTTTTGGCACACCTATTGACACCATTATGTCCATTTGGTTGATTTAAGGACACTTCATACGTCTCTGGTGTATAAAGATGATACAGACGGATTAGATTGCCTTAACTTGGAATGTCTTGGTCATCTGGTTCTCATGTTCAGCCAAACATATGCTGTTTACATCATGTGTGGACATATTGAGATAGTCATATGTCATATGAGATAGTCAACTGTCATATGGTTATCATCACCATTGGGTTGTCATAAGGCTATCGGCCCTAATCACGCACTTCAAACCACTTCTGCATATGATCATACGGGCACGATCGTTATGCAAGTAATCTCAAACACCGTGGGTGGGGATTGTTTTTCGTTGTTTTTCGAGTTTTTCGAGTGATTTGGAAACTAGAAACTTGGTTTCTGTTTTTGTTTTGTCTTTCTAATGAGAGGCAAGGACACGATAGAGAATGGTTTAAAACTATCTCCAGCCATAGACTAGGGACATTTAACTTAAACTAAACTAAGAATTTACATTCTTGAGCTAGAAAAGCATCAGAATGCTACATGATGTGGGTGTTTTGTGTGTAGGTTTGTGAAAGCTTTCATGTTGTGATGGCACCGGGCTGTACTCACTCATTGTTGAGGAACTCGTACCAAGTGACACTTCCTGATTCCTTGGCCTCCGATCTTCCCCCTCTTTGTTTAGCTCTGTAAAAGGCAAGAAAATGCCTTGAATGTCGAAACTCACAATCAACCAAGGAAAAGTACCAAAAGTTCCTGAACCGTAGGTTAGGTGAAGTGTCATTACTGTTCGCAGACAGCCAGACCGAAATGACTTCGGTTAGACAAAAGGCAGTTCTGAAGAAGTTCCGTGAGCCCATGCATAGACAAATGTATATATAGTGACTCCGGTTAATAAACGATGAGTTAATATATGGGTTTCATTTCTTCTATTTACACCTCAGGGGAGTTTAAGATCCCCCATTCACAAAAAAAAAAATGAATCCACCACACAGTGTGCCCAGTATACCATGCAACCCACCTCACAGCCCAACCTGTTATTTTGAACACATGCTGCAAGCATTCACGGATGGATGTAACGTAAACACAAAGCGTCCAATGTTTTGTGCCTGGGACGGATCCTGTGCAGTGCTGAGCTACGGCGAGCGGACCTCCCTCTGGTGTTTACTTACCCGTGGTACAGTCTGAGCTCCTGCAGAACCCGCTGTACCCTCATCCTGAGACACACAACACAGCAGGACTGAGAGGAGGAGACAGGATGGGGAGAAGAGAGGAGAGGAGGAGATGAGAGGGGAGGAGGGGATGGGGATAAGAGAGGAGAGGAGGAGATTTGAGGGGAGGAGGGGATGGGGATAAGAGAGGGGAGGAGGAGATGGGGAGAAGAGAGGAGAGGAGGAGATGAGAGGGGAGGAGGGGATGGGCAGAAGAGAGGGGAGGAGGAGATGGGGAGAACAGAGGAGAGGAGGAGATGAGAGGGGAGGAGGAGATGGGGAGAACAGAGGAGAGGAGGAGATGAGAGGGGAGGAGGAGATGGGGAGAACAGAGGAGAGGAGGAGATGAGAGGGGAGGAGGGGATGGGCAGAAGAGAGGGGAGGAGGAGATGAGAGGGGAGGAGGGGATGGGCAGAAGAGAGGGGAGGAGGAGATGGGGAGAACAGAGGAGAGGAGGAGATGGGGAGAACAGAGGAGAGGAGGAGATGAGAGGGGAGGAGGGGATGGGGATAAGAGGGGGGAGGAGGAGATGGGGAGGAGAGAGAACGGGAGAAGGGAGACTGGAGAGGAAAGGAAAAGACAAGAGGAGCGGATGGGGAGATAATTGGATGGGTAGGAGAGGAGAGCCGAGAGGAGGCAAGGACAGGGGGAGGGAAGGAGGGGAGGAGAGGAGGAGTAGAAGAACATACTCAAGTGGAAGAGAGGAGAGGGGAGCAGAAAAAAAGGGGTGGCGGAAAGGAGGAATGGTGAGGGGAAGGAGGGCAGGGTGAAGGAGAGAGATGCAGAGGAGATAGGGGCTCGGAATAGGAAGGAGAAGTCTGAAAAAGATTGTGGAGGGAAGTGGGGGAGGGGGTGTGGAGGCGTTGAGGAGTGCTGAGTGTCAAACTGGGGTTTGAGGGAAGGACCCTCCCATGTCTGCTACCGCCTCACTATCTCCCAACACACACACGCACACGCACACACACACATACATACACAAACTGAGGGGCCATCTAAGGAGCTAAGAGAGCGGGCTGGGGGGGAGGGGAGGGGGAGAGAGGGGAGGAGGGGTGAGCAAGAGAAGGTTAAAGACATATGACATGGAGCAGAGATGTCAGGAGGGGAGCTGAAACCCCCCCCCCCACCCCACCCCCCTCGTGGGGCGGCCTGTCGACAGAGCAGGCCAGGGGAAAGCAGAAGTGCAGGCCGGTATGTGCACTACTGAAATGAGCACAGAAACACTGCTACCACCACGCTCAGGAATATTGATAGTGATTATTATCTACAGGCTAACCGCGCCGCTGTAGTGCCCTGCTTTCTTGGCTGTCCTCGGTGTTTTGAAATGAGGTGCGTGCGATGAATCATGGAGGAAATGAAAATAAACTGCTGCTCTGACTATTTTGACTTCTTCTTCTTGGTGGCGCACAATGAGAGATGCAAATAAAGGAGACAAACCACACCCAATAGTCAAATTTAAAATGTGTGAGGGTATATGCGCGTGCGCGTGTGTGCATTTGTGTGTGCATTGTGTGTGTGTGTGTGTGTGTGTGTGTGTGTGTGTGTGTGTGTGTGTGTGTGTGTGTGTGTGTGTGTGAGACTGTGTGTGTGTGCACTTACATGTGGCTCTGTCCTTCCGCAGAGTGCAAGTTCTCCTCAGGGTCCAGCTCCTCTGTGTCTTCATGACAACAAACAGAAAGAATATAGAGATAGAGAAACTCATGTTTACGATAACTACTGTGTACTGTATCACACACACACACACACACACACACACACACACACACACACACACACACACACACACACACACAGACACACGCACACACACATACCCATGCCAGCCCTTACCCAACTCACATACACCCTTCAGCCCCCCTCCACACACACATACACACACACACACACACACACACACACACACACACACACACACACACACACACACACACACACACACACACACACACACACACACACACACACACACACACACACACACACACACGGTACACAAACGCAGTACAGAAACAGAACACAAACAGTATAAATCCATAAACAGGCTGTCAAACCTCGAGCCGCCCGGGCAGCTTGTTTGGAGGTCTCCACCAGCTGGGAGATGTGTGCGGCCTGGCAGGACTCTGTGGCCAGGAGCTCAGGACGCCTGTCAGGCCACCGCTGAAACCACCAGGACACAACTTCAACACACACCACCCACACTGAGTGAAGAGCTGCATTAGGATGCATGTGCAGCACGAAGGAGGAAATACCATCGAATGACCGGACATTGTTATTTCGGGCATTGTGGAAAACATAGGATGCTATTCTACTATATTATATTGTACACTCATATGGATTATATTATACATTTATGAATATATATTAACTTACTCGTGTTATATTATATATATTATTGTATTGTAAAATATTTCAAATAATATATTGAGATATTTAAGTTTGATATTGATTTAAAATGATAGAAATATAAACATATACAAATATTTTGGGGGTGTTTCTTTCAAGTGATTGTTCGGTTATTGCGTGTGGTTTTTGCATTGTAGTATTTGTCTAAATACCGGCTCTCTCTCTTTAGCGTAGGGAGGTATTTTACGCCTGGGTCCTTCTGGTTCGTCCATCTCCCTCTCTCCATCACTGTCCATGGCCAAGGTGTCTAGACTCAGTCTTTCAGCGCATTAGGCCAAGGAAAACAAAATGAACAGCCTGAGACTATAAGCACTATAAGCCACTGTTATGACGCATTCAATTGAATCTCAATTTGATTGAGATTATTTGCTTTGATTATTCGTTATATCAATGACCTATCCATTTATATCGCTTTATCAAGAAATGATTCCATCAATAATTGAATGAATACTTCTAAATAATCATAAATAATCATCCACTTGCCCAACCATTCATCAATTCACCCATCCATCCATCCATCCATCCATCCATCCATCCATCAAACATCCATCAAACCATTGATTCAAACCATCCATCCATCAATCCATCCATCAATCCATCCATCAATCCATTCATTCATCCATCCATCAATCCATCCATCCAGACATCCATCCAGACAGCCATGAATCACGTGAACATGAGTCTGACGGTCACCTTCTGCCCGAGTTGAAGCAGGCCACAGGAACCACCCAGCTGTGTCTTCTGGAGGTGGACATCGATCGCACAAAGTTGGGGAAAGCGTCGAGGTCGGGGTCCAGATCCTCCATGCCCTCTCCGCCCACCAGACCCTCTACCCCCACCAGACCCCCCGCCTCCACTATGTCCCCCGCCCCCACCAGATCCCCCGCCCCCACCAGACCCCCTACCCCCACCAGACCCCCCGCCCCCACCAGACCCCCCGCCTCCACCAGATCCCCCGCCCCCACCAGGCCCCCCGCCTCCACCAGGTCCCCCGCCCCCACCGGGTCCCCCGCCCCCACCAGGTCCCAGGACCCCGACGGTCTCGCCGGTCTCGCCGGTCTCGCTGGCTCCATCGACGCCAAAAGTTGATCCAAGTGTATGGTCAAACTGAGTCCCACGACGGGGTCCTCGCAGGGCCGTGGGTCCGGGGCGCTGCCCGGCGGCGACACCCCCGGGACGGGGGAGATCTGGGTGACCACCAGGCTGTTCTGTACCCCTGGGCCCAGAGCTCCACCAGGCCCCCCGCAGCTCAGGTCCCACTCGGGGGACCCCGATGAGCCGATGGCGGGGCCGCTCTGGTGGAGCCGCCGAGGGCCCTGCGTCTCGGTCCCGGCTCCCGGCGATGCGGTTGCCGTGGATACCGAAGGCGGTACCCCCCCCTGGAGGTCTTTGAAGTACTCGGAGCCTCGGAGGGATGAGCTCAGGCCCTGCAGGTCCTCTCTGCTGCTGCCCGGGTCGGCCTCGGGGAAGTCGTAGTCGCTGATTACAGAGCCGGAGTCGTCCTGGGGGGTGAGCAGAGCACGTAAACAAAAGGTACAAGGTACAGAAACAGTTCGAAACGTGTTAGTAAACTTATGCCCCTTTTCCACCGACAGTACCAGCTCAACTCGCCTCGACTCGCCTCGACTTGGCCCGCCTTTTTTTTTGCGTTTCCATTGGCAAAAAATGTACCTGGTACCTGGTACCGGGTACTTTTTTTAGTAGCACCTCCGTCGAGGTTCCAAGCGAGCTGAGCTGGTACTTTTGCGTGACGTAAACAGGCTGCTGACCACTGATTGGCCAGCGGCTGGGAATAATCACTCGAAGTAAAGTTGTGTCCGGCGTGGCTGTAGTCCACGGACCCGCTCCCAAGGGGGACACGGATCGGCGTTTCGCCTTGTCTGTCACTCCTTTCCCGGGGATAGAGTTAGGCTGTGCGTGGTTGTGTGTGTCCGGCGTGGCTGGAGTCCACGGACCCGCTCCCGAGGGGGATACGGATCAGCGTTTCGCTGATTCCATTCCCAGGGCTCGAGTTTCGCCTTTCATCAGTCATTGCGTTTTTTTCTTTTATTTTATTTTATTTCCCATTTCCCGTCATAACCTTTCTCGGGAATCAGGAAATAGTCTTGATCAGATTTCCCGGGAATCCCGTCTCCCGGGATTGTGCCGCGCTAAGTCGCGGCGAGTTGAGCTGGTACTGTCGGTGGAAAAGCGGCATTATTTAGTATTTAGTCAACTAAATACAACTGCTTACCAAATCAGTGGTTGCATTTACTCAACTTCTCTGAGTTGAGTAAAGGCTTAATTCAGCCGAGACCGCCGTGTGGGACATCTCTTGGTGCCTCACTGTTATTCAAACCCTGGCTACGGCCCTGAGACCATGAACACTTTATTTACTCTATTTTATTCTATGAGCCTTTACCATTTAGTCGATGATTTGGTCAACAAAAGAGGTTGAGGCATCTCTTGCTCAAGGAGGCCTTGAGCAAGAGATGGTTACAGGAAAGGAAAGTCTGCAGACATTTGGGTTTCGAACTCAGAACCTTCGCAAACAACCCCACACCACTACCAGACCATCCTGCCCCCCTTTAGTCGGAACACATCGTTCCAGGTCTTATAGGAGAGAGCGGGACCGGCCTCACCTGGTCCTCAGTGGTGGGGCGGGGGAAGAAGGCGTCCTCTGCGATGGAGGCCGGGGACAGGGAAGAGACGGACCCCGTTCCAGCATCGCTGGGGCTGGAAGGCTGAGCACTCAGAGGACCGCCATCAGCAGCACAGGGATCACTGCAGGGCTTGCACTCTGACGCTGGGGAAACAACACAGGCAAATGAGGGTGACTCCATTCCTCCCTGTACATCCCTCCCTGTACATCCCTCCCTGTACATCCCTCTCTGTACATCCCTCTCTGAACATCCCTCTCTGAACATCCCTCTCTGTACATCCCTCTCTGTACATCTCTCCCTGTACATCCCTCTTTGTACATCCCTCTCTGTATATCCCTCCCTCTATATCTCTCTCTGTACATCTCTCCCTGTACATCTCTCCCTGTACATCCCTCTTTGTACATCCCTCTCTGTACATCCCTCTCTGTATATCTCTCCCTGTACATCCCTCTCAGTACATCCCTCTCTCTCTATATCTCTCTCTGTATATCCCTCTCTGTGTGTCACCTGCGGGTGTAGTGGATCTGGTCAGGTGAACAGATCCCCGCCCAGATTCCTTGATTGACATGATGCCACAAACCGCAGTCCAGCCGGGCAGCGATATCTTTTTTCCTACTATGGCCATGGCCAAGACCCGCCCTATTCTGTCTGTGATTGGCCGGGTTGCATGCAACTTAACTGGACGCTTTAGAACTGTACGGTACCCTCGCTGTGAGCATTCGAGAGCGTCACAAAAGAGCCCTAACCCTAACCATGACCCTAACCCTAACCCCTAACCCCTAACCCTAACCCCTAACCCCTAACCCTAACCCCTAACCCCTGAACCTAACCCTAACCCTAACCCTAACCATAGCAGCTAATATCGAGCCAGTAAAAGCGCGTGTGACGGACCAATCAGAAATAGAGGCAGGTGTGTCTTTTCGGGCAACAGCTTCGTGAGCCAGTGTTTAGTCTCTATGTCCATAATGGGCAGATCCAGCTAATTCCATTACTATGCTTTCAACAACTCCAGAAGTCATGCTTTCAACAACTGCACAACTTACTGTTGCGCAAGCCATGGTAAACACAAAGCATATGGAAAGGATACAGGGGGATATTGTAGAAGTATAGCGAAAGATGCCAAATGTTCATTTGTTTAAATTACAAAATCAACACATTCAACACCAAAAGTGAAGATGCTATTCAGAATGCAATATGCATGACCTCAATGAGACAGCAGAATAATTACATAAACAGGGTAGGGCATGATGTCAGCATGGCCACCTGTTGCCAATAGAGACTAGCAAATTATAAATCCATTGCATGGTCTAAGGTCTATTGAGGCGGCTGTTGTTGTTGCGGAGTGAAGCAGAGTGTAAAGTAAAGTATATAAAGATTAAATGATACAACAGAAAGTACATCTGTCAATTCTATCCTCTTCAATTCTGAATTGAAATGGTTAGTGCACTGCTTAACAGACACATGATATGAAAGAATGTAGCCCTGATGTGGCTATGCAATGCAGGTGTTATCCGTTCTGTGGGATGGTAGTGGCCTCTTCTCTTCATTCTACTGAAGGAAACTGATGCAAACTTTTTGAGAAAACGCAAACAGACACACACATGTCGTATGGGAGGCGGGCATCCCTGCATGTTTCTAAATAGTTTAGTAGTAAATATTCATGTCATTTTGTAAAGAAAAAAATAGTCAGAGCGATGTATAATACCTTTTCTTAATGCCCCATGTGAACGGCCCCACACAATACTGATATAATAAAACCCACAATGAATGGGAGTGGATCCAGACGAGCCAGGACAGCCTCAGGCCTAATGACATAACCCTATTCCAGTAAAGAGGAGGTGGTGGGGGTGGGTGGGGGGGGGTGGACGCTCGGTTTGATCCAAAACAGATCCCAGGGACCCCCCACCCACCCCCCACCATGTCCCCGGCCGTCCACTATGGAGGCCACACTCGGAGCAGTAATAATAATCACAAATTCCCGTTAGGACACCCCAGCCCCACCACCACCCCCCTCCCCCACCACCGCCCAGCGTGCACTCAGCCGGCCAGAGGATCCCCTTGCGTAAACACAGACCCCAGCACAATCTATTTTCTATATTACTAAATCACTTAATAGGCCAAGCCCCCCCCCCCATCCCCCACAGAATCCCCACTCGTGGTGTTGAAGTGCACGTCGAGACGGTAGGCCCACAGACAGACACCCCTGCTGCTACGCCTGCCGTTGCTAGGCCGACTGGATGCTGGTCCCCCGAGCCTTTTATGGCCGTCCTCGCATATCGCCTGATGGATCATAGAGGGGATGAGATGAAACATAAGTGTTTGCATGTTTGCGTCGTGTGTCTGTGTGGAGGAAGAGCGAGCGAGCGAGAAAGCGAGAGAGAGGGCGGGGGGGTGAGAGAAAGAAGGGGACAGAGAGGGAGAGAAAGCTATAGAGGGAGAGAAAGAAATAGAAGGAGAGAGAGAGAGAGAGAGAGAGAGAGAGAGTTGGTAGATTATCTAATCGTGTGTGTTTTTGTGCATAGAGGGTGTTTGTTCCAGGGTCTATTCATTTTTTTGTGTGTGTTGTGTGTGTGTGTGTGTGTGCTTGCGTGTGTGTATGTCTTGACATATTTATATCCAACGCAGCCTAAAAGGTAGGGCTCTGTCATAGCATTTGTTGTAGTTGTTGTACCCTAAAGTAATTTAGTGGCTAACATTGGTACACTGTCCCGAACAGTAGCTGCTCTGCTGGTGTGACTGCTGGAGCAGACCCCAACAGCTGCTTTGTTTAGAGGACGTTCCCTAGTTGGATCAGGAGAGCATGGTTATAGAACAATTGGTTAATAAATGCTGAAGTCTAGCTGGCTTGACAAATGGGTTATTTCATAGATGATCAGCCTATTGGGTAATCTTTTTTGAGTAAAAAAAGTATTTACCCAAATAATGTACATGGTCCATTATTTGTATTTTTTTGTATTTTCTTATTGTATTTTGTGTTTTGCACTACTCTGTTATCTGTTATTTGCACTGTCCGCTTTGCTGCTGTAACCCTGCAAATGTCCCCACTGTGGGACGAATAAAGGATTATCTTATCTTAATATTGTTACAATTAATTATTAATACATTTTTATATTATATTATTATTTATTTTATTTTTATATTTTAGTATTGGGTATAGGTACAGCATCGGTATCTTTGAACAGGAGAATATGCATGTTTTTGTTTGCTTTCTGCTAACACGTGGTCAAGAGTGTCAAACTGAAACTAATGATACGGCATTTTGGATTTGGACAACAACATCCTGTTGTTTTTTTATGGGGTCACATTGATCTTACAACTCATAGCCTCTGTGTCACTGAACAGAATTTGAACATTTCACATTAACTTAACGTATGTGTGTCCATGTATCTGTCTGTAGTGTACGACACACCTGAAGCGAGGTAGGGCTATCTAAGAGCCGTGGTCCGCGCTTTAGACCTGTTCTTCACCCACCGACCACCCACATCTCTCCTTTCACTAAACTCATCAGACTCAGGCTACATCGCACTGCTGAATCATTGACTTCAATGAAATACTTGAACACTTGAGGGATTTCTATGTTGTTTGGTTTTGTTTCAAACCACAGTGAAGAAACATGTGTAGAGTCTCATCTTTCTTCGGATAACGTTTGATCAAACATGCCTTGTGTGTCCAAATGTAGCCTACCGTTAGTAGAAAAAAAAAACGTTTTTAGTCAGGCTAACTACCAGTACCATTTGATTTACCAGTGGAACACGCAGGACCTTGAGATAATAGTCTGGCTACATTTATATATATATATATATACATAGTCTACATATTTAAGTAGCGACTCCTGGTTGTTTACGTATCATATAGCTGCTTGAATATACATATAGGTGTGCGAGTGCATGCGTGCATGTGTGTTTGCTTGCATGCATGTGTGTGTGTGTGTGTGTGTGTGTGTGTGTGTGTGTGTGTGTGTGTGTGTGTGTGTGTGTGTGTGTGTGTGTGCGTGCTTGCACGTGTGTGTGTGTGTGTGTGTATGTGTGTGTGTGCGTGCTTGCACGTGTGTGTGTGTGTGTGTGTGTGTGTGTGTGGGCAGATGTTACTTCTTGGCAGGTCGGAGATGTAGACCACACAACAAAACAACTCTCTTGCAGTGCTCCACTGTGCTACACTTTGATCAGCTATTCTGTGCAGCAGCAAATCAAAATACAGAGCACATCCTGTAAACCAATCACATTCAGAATAGAGGCTTCCTATACCTCCACTATACCTCCTCTATAACTCCAATGCATCTGTTTCAATGGGTTTTTACAGTGGGTAATGGCGTCACAGTATTTGAATAGAGGAATCAAAACGATGTACTATAAATAAATAATAAATAAATAATATATTTAAATATATATATATATAATATATATATCAATATTTGTAACGATACATTTATTTTTAGTAAGTGAAACAAACCTCACCGATTTCCTCTGAAATGTAACATTTGTAAGAGTTTCTTGTGACGCCCAAAGTGTAATTTTCACTATAAACTTGTGATCATAGCACAGCAGCGGATTTCCTCACACACATTACTCGTTCACATGTTTTACACACAGTGAATTTTGGGTCAAATCGCAGAGTACAAAAGTTAAAGCAGCTACGATAACGCTTTGATCCACTAAGAAAAATATCAAAGATGACTCTCTGATCATCTCAGTGACAGAAAGCATCTCTCTCTCTCTCTCTCTTTGAACCCCCCCCCCCCTTCCATTGCTCTTTTGAAAGATAATTGTGCAGAAACAGAGTTCAAAGCCTCACACTGGCTTTGTTTCACCTTCCTCCTGATTCAATCTGGCTCTCTCTCTGACCTCCACCGAGGACACCGCTCCTAGCAGACTAGAGAAGCGGCCATCGCCGTTAAAACAAGCCGTGAGACAGAGGAAGAGGGAGAGAGGGAAAGAAGGGAGGACATACAGATATACGATGCCGGCGTACCTCTCTTGAAGGACCATCTTTTCATCCAGTTCTTAGAGAAGGAAGGCCAGGAGTGGTTGAGAGGCGAGCCCGCCATGGCGGCAGCGTAGAGGGGTGTGAGGCCAGCAGGAGCTGCAGCGCTCTCCCTCGCACACACACCCGCACACACACCCGCACACACTCACTCACTCACTCACTCACGCAACATACACACACACGTAGTGGAGCCGAAGCAGCCGGAAAGGAGAGCAGAACACAGAACTCAGAGGGGAAGGGGAGGAGAGAGAGAGAGAGAGAGAGAGACAGAGAGACAAGAGAGAGGGAGAGAGGGAGAGAGAGAGATGACACAATGTGAGGTTGAGGGGAGGAGTGAGATGAAGAAGATAGAGAGAGGGAGAGAGAGAGAGAGCGAGAGAGAGAGAGAGAATCAAAGTGTCCACGGAGAAATGGAAGTCCCCAATGTTGTGGGAACCAGCAGGGGTCAAGGTCAGGAGGTCAGAAGAGTGCAGGGGGCAAGGTCAGGAGGTCAGAGGAGAGCAGGGGTCAAGGTCAGGAGGTCAGAGGAGAGCAGGGGTCAAGGTCAGCAGGTCAGAGGAGTGCAGGGGTCAAGGTGCAGAGGAAGCAGCTTGGTCAGAGACGTAGCATGTGCTGCATGTCAATGAGGGCAGGTGGGTGTGAGCACGACTCCAGCAATACGGTAATAAAGTACTTTTGGTAGGAGGTTATTGTGTTGTTTTGTTGCATTAGTATATCAGCTGTGGGTAGGACACACATGACATGAGTTAGACCAAGGCAATATAAATGTTTTTTAGATAGACTTGTGTTAGTCATGAGAGTCATAAGAGCGAGAGAGAGTCTCCTACACTTTTTCCTTCGTATTAGAGGTTCAAATAAGTGTGTTTGAAGAACTTAAAGGATAACTAGGTTTAAGCATTTAAAATCGGTCAACAAATGAATAACAAATAAAAAAAGTTAATTTGCTGTTAATTGATGAAAAAAATAAACGATAAACCCGTCAAAATGTCTAACAATAAGGATGGAGTGAGATTCTTAAGACTTGGCCACCATAGTTCCTGCTCCTTCTGCACTGTTGTCTCTCTCAGTGACAAGTTCAGCACACCACACCTCAAGGGGAAAAGTGCACACTGACACTCTCCCACACACACAAGAAGCACGCTGAAGAGCGGAAATGCCAGTGCATACAAAACACATTATTTTCATTCACATTTTAACTAGTACACCAACATATTTAGTTTTTTTACAATTTTTGGCATTTCATGTATCATATGTTGACTACTTGTTAACACTAGAAGTGTTAACTGTCCAGTTTAGATTTAATAAACCCCACTTAAAACAGAGAATTAAAGCATGATGTCTCCAATAATTCAATAGAAAACACTGTGGGCTACTCACATCAACATTCAGGTCATAAACGCCAGCATAAATCCAACAACACAGTTCCCACACAATGTCACTTCACACTGATGAGCACGAGTGTATAATACAAGTGTGTGCGCGTGTGTGTGTGTGTGTGTGTGTGTGTGTTGGGTGTGCTCTCTCTGTCTGTGTTTCTCCCTCGCTCTGTCATACTCAGCTAAGCCTCAAATGACATGCACAAAGCTTCCTCATTTTTTTTCAGTGCCTCTGACAACATTAGTTACACTATTACGCCGGACGTTGAGCAGTCTGTGTGTGTGCGCAGATAAAATCAGGGGTCTTTTGTATCAAGGACGTTTTCAGTTATGGTGACTCGCAAGTTGGTCTTGTTTAGACTGTGCTTAAATATGATTAACTGTCTGTCAACCTGTGTGTGTGGGGGGGGCGGGGGGGGGGGCGGTGACGATGACATACCACCCAACGTTCCATTATAACAAGGAATGCTGGATGTTATATGTGACTGTTATGTATTAGAGTCGCATGCATGGTGTGCTATTTTTTGCAGATGCCAATGGTTAATGTAATGACGGTACAGGAGACAACAGCTCTCTCAAGGGGAGAGCCACATCCACTACAACTCATAACAAGCTGTGGAGTTCAGTTCTAGATGGAGGACTGTGTAGAAGGCAGGACATTAAAGCACACACTACATGCACGGACTGTATGGAACAAAAGCGCCCACACTTACGATCAGGGTCGCAAAATAAATGTGTGTATGCAGAAGACGAAAGCAAAAGGCTTGTTGGTGTCAAGAGAGAAGTGAAAATACAACACAAAATAAAGAACAATCTTTTTTTTTCTATGCATTTGAACCTCCCCCTGCCTGAGATCATCCATTGTGATGGGTGAAGACGTTCACACCGAGAGCAGGAAGTTGTTGGGCAAGCCACTAACCCTGCTGTTGCAACAGTGGCGCTTGACTCGTCATAGGAAACACAGCACTAACACACGGCTCAGTCGCAGCTACTGTCATACAGAATAATGCGGCGCATTTGCTCATTGCAGATTGAAGATTGAGATAATTCATGTTTCCTAGTTCTCTTCAGACAATGTTTTCACCACATTAATTAATGATTACTCATTGAGCAGATGATTCTCATCCAAACCGACTTGGCGTTTTGTTCTTTGACACCAGTAAACAATGACAGATTCTTACAAAGACGAATATTCTGCAATAATTTTATTCATAATTTTAATATAAACAGTTAATTGTTGAATAATTTACACACAGCAAGATTTTTTATTTTCATACCATTCCAACGTTTTTCTGTACATGTCACACCGCTTGGCTCTCCTTTTGAAAACATAGAAAAAATAAATTGTCAAGCGTTTTATTTAGTCATGGCACATGTTTGATCCTGTACAATATGTATTTCTGTTAACGTGTTGTAGTTGATGTAACAAAAGTGTGTGTGTGTGTGTGTGTATATTTAGACATGTCTGTCCGTTTGATGTGTGTGTGTGAATGGCAAAGTTTGCAATGCATAAAGATAATGGCACATTTGGATCCAGTGTGATGGATGTGGGGGGCTGGGTCTGGGACCAGGGAAGCCGGGGCCTTTGGACATACTGCACATACATACACAGGCCTGTTGGGGTTTCTAGAACAGTACACATGTAAAACATATCCCACTCAATACATCAGCAAACTCAATGACACTAAATGTCATTACGCTTAATAAAAAGAGGTATCCTGCAAAAAGAAAAAAAAAAAAGACTACACGCAGCATTCTGTGGAGAGAGAGAGAGAGAGATAGAGAGATAGAGAGAGAGAGAGAGAGATGCAGGTAACACAGAAGCAAGCCATTGTATAGAGTTCAACAAAAGGATACGACACTGCCACTGATATGAAAGAAATTAAGCAAAAACTAAATAAACCAACAGCATACATGCGAAGGGATAGACACAAAAACAGGTTGCTGGGCAAACTGGAGTAGACCACTGGACTCTAGAGAAAGAGTGTTGCTAGAGGAACCATTTTGATTCTGTTCCTTCACTATCCAAATGGCTCGCCATGAAACCATGGCGTGTCATATCTAGAAGAAGTCCAACATCACCATGGCGATGGCGTCTTCCTGAGCCAAAGGAGTTCACCCGCCCCAACCCCTAAGTCACACTTTCTCTACCGCCCTTTAGTTGACTTGTCAATACTGGTACATGTCAGTAAACGCCATTTGCTTTTTAGAATTTGATTGACACACATTAATTTCCATTACCAAAATCAGCAACACATTAAGACATCTCTGCCTCTTTAACCATACGGGTATTTTCAATATTTGGATTGATATCTTTTTATAACAGTGGTGTGAGTCTCCTGTGTGTGTGTGTGTGTGTGTGTGTGTTTTTCATTCGTCAACAATCGAACAGCAAAAAAAAATAAAATACAAACATTGAATCGACAGACGCACATCATTAGTTACACGGTACAAAAGTAGCGGAAAGGTTTTTTTTTTTTATACATCTTCATTCGCGCCATCACAAAAGGGATTGGGCGGTTCTGTTCAATCCGCCCACCACCGTGTTTAGACAGGGATACATACGGTCCAAGCCAAGTCATCTCCTTAGCTTATTCAGAACTCTCCTCACCGTATTCTCTCTTAAGAAACGTGCAGTGGTCTTGTCCAGTTGTTCACATAGAAAAAAAAAAAAACGAAAACCAAAATAAATTATAAAAGAAAAATAAAAAGAGAAATCTAGAGAAAATAAATCCTTTGACAGTCAGAAATACAGAGTTGGGGAGGGGGGGCGGTGGTGGTGTGGTGAGTAGAAAAAAAATATTTTTTAATTTTATTTAGAAAAAAGTTATATACACATTGATAACAATGTTAAATTCGTAATGTACAAGAGTAGTAAAAGTTTACAGTCAGAAAAAGTAATTGAATTTGCCCACCCTATTTTGGCAAAAAAAGGAAAAAGAAAAAGAAACCAACATCTCTAAAATGTAATACTTTTTCTTTAAAAACAATACAACGATACGTACAACGCTTTGTTCTCACCCAGCACTGCATGACTTAGCGTCCTCTGTCCACTGGGGGCAGAGTTCAACAAAACGAGCCTCACCTTCCCTAAACCAAGTGCTTTCATTATTCAACGGGGGAAATAGATCTGCTGCTGCTATTTACAGTTAGAGCGTATTAATCAGGAGATTGGCTTTTTCTTTCTTTTAAATAAACAAAAACAAAGAATGGACAAAGAAACGCGTTTCAAATGGAACTGCGTGTCCGAAGCGTCCATGCACTCCCTTAGTTGTAAATAATCATACATTTTCACATGTGCTTTGGGGCATCGCTGTCAAAAAATAGAAAAAAGTGAGCGCCAAATTGGTTTAGTTTTTCATGCACAAAGCGAGTCAGCACAAGCATAGCAGAGACCGTGAGCTAAATCAAACAAATCATACGAATATAATCCCAATTAACAGTATAACCCAGCCAAGACGCCTGATTGTCTACTTCTATCTACGACGACGACGACAGAAGAAGCCCGTCAAAGGACCACAGCGCAGCGGTACACCAGCGTGTGCATGCATCCTAATCTGTGTGAACGAAGGGTGATTATCTTCAGTGTGTAGCAGAGACGTGCCAGTGAGTGACGTTTTCGCGGGTCAGTCATTCTGAGCAAGGCACTATGGGTAAGAGGCCCCTGTTTGCGTTGCTACTCCTGTCCTGCGACACTCCCACCCAGCCACTAGAGGGCAGCCCAAACCACACCACACCCGAAGGAGCCCAGGAAGTACTGCTGATTCTTTGAATATTTCGCGATTGGGAAGAATAGATAAAGTGTGTTTGTTTTCTTGGTTCTCACACCGTTGTTTGCGTCTGTTTAGGTGCTGGGAGCGTGGGCTTCAGCCTGCGTGGGTGGAAAGGTAGGTAGCGCTTTCCCCCCCCCCCCCCCCCCAACCACAGCGCATCAGGCTGCCTTCCCTGAGACCAAGGTTACAATCTAGAGTTCACGTCTGTTCCTAACTACATATGGCACACAGGATTGTCCGAGTCCACTGCCAAGGTGAGTGGGGTTGAAGGTGTGTGTGTCTTTATGTGTGTGTGTGTGTGTGTGTGTGTGTGTGTGTGTGTGTGTGGTGGGTGAGGTCCTCTTTTAAACATTTGACTGGCCCTTAAAGAGATGTCCGTGTACCGCTAAGCCCAAGAAAAACAAGAAAAACATTCAAAATATAAAACCTCATCTCTTGATATTCACAGTAGAAAAATGTGGACAAACAACCATAAACAAAAGACACAGAAGACGGCCTTAGGAACCGCGACTGAGAGACAGAGCCAACGACAGAGAGAGAGAGACAGAGACAGAGAGAGAGAGACAGAGAGAGAGACAGAGAGAGAGACAGAGACAGAGCCAACGACAGAGAGAGAGAGACAGAGAGAGAGACAGAGACAGCCAACGACAGAGAGAGAGAGAGAGAGAGAGTGAGAGAAAGAGTTTGAGAGAGAGGGAGAGAGACGCTCCTCGCCAGGAGATCAGCCGAGAGCTCGGTTGGAGCCACGAGACGGGGAAGACGTGTGTGTGTCTCGATGGCGGCGCACCAACAGCGGGGCTCAACAGCGTCTCTCTCTGGACGAGCCGTGCGTCCTCCCTCCCACGACTAGACACACGCTAACCACAGCTATGCATCACAAGTACACAGAATTTGGTTTTCGGTTCCTAATCCCGACGGACGCCAACTCCACCTCCGCCCGCCGCCGCCACCGCTGTCCCGCAACAACAACAACAACAGCTCGATACGTACAATCATGTGGGCGGGAATCAGCTTTACGGGCCGATACGTCACACACACACACAAAAACAGAAACCGTGCTGGAGCCCAGCTCAACGTTTCAGTGTCTCCGGCGCAACCAGGGCAGGGAAAGAAGTTTGTTTGGAAGATGCGGTGCTGAGAGGACCGGTCGCCTGTCACATCACCGCACTCCCGTCTGAGTAACGGCAGCGAATGAGCTCTTAATCTACGCAGAGGGACAGACCGCACGGAGGGTTGTGTTTCGAAACTGCATCGTTTTCTTCTTCCGAAAAAGCTGTCTTTGGACCACACTGATGTCGATATTGAGGAGGAAGAAGGGGTCCAAAGGGTCATGGTGTTGCACACGTGTACACGCACACACACACACACACACACACACACAATTGTAGTATCCGCTTCTCTGCCAG
>NC_140279.1:1730933-1813433 GCF_964030765.1 Micromesistius poutassou
TGAACCGACTATTCATCGCTGTCATCTTAAGAGAACCCTTCAATAAGAACAAGTGGCATTAGTTACAAGGCTAGATGCTTTATCGGTATATACTTGGTATCGGCCGGTACTCAAGTTCAGGAATCGGAAATCGGTATCGGGAAGGAAGAAATGGTATGGGAACCTCTCTAAGACAGACTCTGTTGGTGCTATTGCCGAGTGATATTTAAGAGAGGGAAATGAGCGTCTTGCTGCAACGCGTCACCAAACAGAATCATTTGTACTAAAAGAAGGCAGGTTTCCTCAGGGTCTGGCCTGGTCAGTGTCTCCATAGCAACAGGGCTGGGTTCCGAGAGAGAGGAGGAGGAGGAGGAGGATGAAAGGGGTGAGCTTAGTGCAGGGCGCGTCCCGAGGTCCTTTTGCACCTTCCGTGTGTGTGTGTGTGCTCCTACTCACATCCGCTCGGGGCAGTTGTCGGGCCGGTCCAGGTAGCCTCCGTCCATGACAAACTTCAGCACCTGCTCGTTGGACAGGCCCTGGTACGGCTGCTCCGCCAGCGTGGTGATCTCCCAGAGCACCACCCCAAACGACCTGCACGCGCACACACACACACACACACACACACACACACACGCACACACACACGCAGACAAACACACACACAGGCACGCGTAGACACACACACACACACACACACACAGGCACGCGTAGACACACACACACACGCAGACAAACACACACAGGCACGCACAGACACACACACACACACACACACACACGCAGACGCAGACGCACACAAACACACACACAGGCACGCGTAGACACACACACACACACAGGCACGCGTAGACACACACACACACACGCAGACAAACACACACAGGCACGCACAGACACACACACAGGCACGCGTAGACACACACACACACACACACAGACAAACACACACACACAGGCACGCACAGACACACACACAGGCACGCGTAGACACACACACACACACACACGCAGACAAACACACACACACACACACAGGCACGCGTAGACACACACACACACACACACAGGCACGCACAGACACACACACATGCACACACAAACAGACACACACACACACACACACACACACACACACACAAGCGGTGGGGTGGGGGAAGAAGTAGTGGTTTAATTTCACACACTGCATTTTCAGAAGAATCATGCTCTGCTCGATCAATAGGCTTTGTCAATACACCACGGAAGGTGACACTACACAAGGAACACATCCCAGTTTAGATGCTCCCATTCATTCACATACGAGAAAGAAATCTCAGGAAAATATGTGACACATGTTTGCCGCCTAGTGTGCATAGAAAGCCCCTCTCTAACCAAATCGAAGCACTGAGCGCACACAGCCATTTCAGCAATGACTTCACATACGGGCGGCATTAGCTCAGGAGGTAGAGCGGGTTGGCTGGTAACCGCAAGGTTGCTGGTTCTATGCCCGGCTCCTCTTAGCAGAGTGTCGTGGTGTACCTGACAAAGACGCCACACCCTAATTGCTCCTGACGAGCTGGCTGTCGCCCTGCGTGGTCGACTCCGCCGTCGGTGTGTGAATGTGTACATGAATGGGTGAATGTCAGTCAACACTGTAAAGCGCTTTGGATAAGAGCGCTATATAAATGAGGACCATTTACATGTGTGGTAGCCTGCCTATTGCCAGACCAAGAGGGGGAGGCTGCTGTTATTTTCTTCAGAACAAGAGGCGTGATCAACGGGCCTAGTTCAACTGACTCTGTACGCAAATTGGCTGCTTGCTGTCGCTTCCCTGGCGTCATTGTGTTAAACCAGCCAATAGCGCGGCAGGGGGAGGAGAAGCCAGCTCCAGAACGTTCTGCAGGGCGCATTCAAATCGCAGAAAGAACGGGCTGGGGGTACCCCGTCTACACGTGTGGTGCACGTTCTCATTTTGCCTACACTCTTGAAGAACGTGTCCACACGCTCAGACGCTCTAGAAAACCCATTGGCTTTAAGGGAGAGCCGAGTGCAGGAGTGACGTACCAGCAGTCCGAGTGGGCGGTGAAGACCCCGTCCTTCAGAGACTCGGGGGCCATCCAGCGGACCGGCAGCAGGCCCTTGCCCCCCTTGCGGTAGTAGTCCGTCTCGTAGATGTCGCGGGTCATGCCGAAGTCTGGTGGTGGTGGTGGTGGGGAGGGGGGGGGGGGGAGATGGAGAGAGAATGAAAACTGACACACTCGCCGGACGTAGCTGTCGCATCCCTGACATGTGAAGCATTTGAAATCAAATATATGAAATAAACATCGGACTTGACTGCCTCGACTGCTACGAACGTGGCTTCACTTCCCCGATACAAACAACAACAACCCAAAAAAAAATTAATAAAGAAGCCCATATTATTGAATGCATACAGCAATACATTTACTTTTACATTTAGGGCATCTAGCAGACGCTTTTATCCAAAGCGACTTAAAATAAGTCAGTTGTCAGAAGAAAGAAACAACAATATATCACTGTCGGTACAAGTAAGGTTGTTCATAGAACCAGGTGCACTAACAATCACTAGGTTAACCCATTCCCTGCCACACAACAAAGACAGCTAGGATAAGATGCTACACGATGCAAAGTACTATTTTTCAATACAGTTTCAAAATGGTTCACAGTTGTTTAGCGTGTGAGGAAAGGCAAAGGGGAGGAGGAGGAGGAGGAGGGGGAGGAGGAGGAGGGGGAGGAGGAGGAGGAGGAGGGGGAGGGCGAGACCTCCGATCTTGACGGTGAAGTCCTCGGCCACCATGCAGTTCCTGGCGGCGAGGTCGCGGTGGACGAACTTCTTGGCATTGAGGTAGGCCATGCCGTCGGCGATCTCCCCGGCCATCTGGATCATCAGCTTCAGGGTGGGCGGCGGCCGGCCTGTCGGGTTATGCTGTGGACACGGAAAAAGAAAAAGCAGAGAGAGAGAGAGAGAGACCGAGAGAGGGAGAGAGAGAGAGAGAGAGGGAGATGCTCAGTGAAGTGGTGTCTCGCGCTCACGAGTTGAAGCAGACACAGTTTGTTTGTTTTGGAGTATTATGAACGGGGGCGATGCTATTGGCCGATGGGGACGCTACCTCAGAGTCGGGCCGGAGGCAGCGCAGGTAGCTCTTCAGGTCCCCGTGGGTCATGAGCTCCATCACCACCAGGGTGGGCTGGCCTTTGGAGACCACGCCCAGCAGACGCACCTACACACACACACACACACACACAGACACACACACACACACACACACACACACACAGACACACACACAGTTGAGCAGGCTAGAATTGTATTATACGCAAATATTTTTAACTGCGATTAGATCAGGGAAATTTATTTCAGTGACAAATTCCTTAAAAAATAAAGAATATTGTGGAATTCACATGGCGTCAACCACGCAGGGCGACAGCCCTACGCATGCCGCCCCTACGCTGACGAACGGGATGGGGGGGGGGGAGACGGCGAGCGCGTACCACGTGGTGACAGATGAAGGCCTTCATGACGGACGCCTCGTTCAGGAACTCGATCCTCTCCCGCAGGCTGGCCGACTCGTTGACCGTCTTGACGGCCACGCGGGTGTCGGGCTCGCCCTTGATGATGTCCTTGGCCAGGCCCTCGTACACCATGCCGAACGAGCCCTGGCCCAGCTCCCGCATCACCGTGATCTTGTCCCGGGGCACCTCCCACTCGTCAGGCACGTACACTGCACACACGCGCACGCGCACGCACACACACACACACACACACACACACACACATGCATGCAGACATGCACACGCACACGCAGACACGCACACACACACGCAGACATGTATGCAGACATGCACACGCACACAGGCAGACACACACACGCACACACAGACACAGACACGAAAGCACACATACACAAACGCACACAGATAGACACACACACACACACGTACATAGAGACACACACACACGCACGCAGAAACGCACACACACATACACAGATAGACACACACACACACGTACACACAGATAGACACACACACACACACACACACAGATAGACACACACACACGTACATAGAAAGAGACACACGTACACGCAGAAATGCACACACACATACACAGATAGACACACACACACACACACACACACACACACACGGTGTAAGGATTATTCACTATTGAACCCTGTCTTCCCTCCCAGCCCCAAGAGACGACAGCCTCCCAGGCCGCTCAGTGTGGCTCCCCTCCTCATGAATACCAGGACGAGGTACCGTCATGATATAGTACCCTTCAATCACACGGGCCCCGGCTCTCCAAATAGACAGCCTCACATTTTAAAGACATTGAATGAAAAAATGGGTGGCGATTATTAGTACATTATAGAGTATATACATAGTATAAATAATATACATAGTGCAAAAATATCAATACCTTCTTTGTGCGATACGAGAATCGATACACTGTTGCCAAATATATATATATATATATATATATATATATATACACATTTACATTTTTGGGGGATTTTCTTTTGCATTTTCATGCTTTATTCATGAAGAGTAACACAGGAAATATCCCCCCAAATATCTATATTTTAACTAATATAACAAGGCACTCTGAACAGATTTCCCTGCTCTCAGCGTCACTACCTCATTGCTCCTCAAGGAGGCGCTCAACACACGAATGAGGGAAACTTTAACGGAAGTTAACTAGCCAAAGACGAGTAACCGTCATTTTGTATATGGTAAGACATTTATTGTAATGTATCGTGATAGGATTGTCTAACAATACATTGATTACCGCAGAATTGCTTTATCGTGATATTATCGGCATCATGGGCCATGTATTGCATATGGTATCGTATCGTGAGGCACCCTGTGATTTCCAGCCCTGGTGCATAGTCCATAAACAGTACAGAACAGGGCCTACCGTCGTTGGCACTGATGTACTCTGGGTTGGAGGAAGCGATCAAAGGACCTGTGGGGCCTTCCGTTTGTCTGGAGAATCAAAATGAAAGATGAGGTGAACTGTTCTCCCGCATGACGACGGAATCCTTTTACTTGAACGTGAACTTATTGGAGGACAAAGGAAATGAAAAGCAAACAAACACGGGACTTACTTCTTCTTGAAGATCACAAAGACTCCGCCGCCGACGCAGAGCAGCAGGATGAAGCAGATGACCGGACCGATGATGATCTTCAGCAGCCCGCTGTCCTCTGCAACAAACACACACGCCGTTGGTCAGTGGGGTCACATAGTGGAGTGCCTGACCAAAGTATCAAAATATAGCAGGAAATAAACAAAATATTAAATAGCTCTTTGCGCAACTACATTAGATTTTCTTTTGATGTAGTTGGCCCAAAAAAGGTAATAAAACAGCTATCTGAAAACGGCGATCAGCAAACGTCACATTATTAACGTCACACATTATTAACCAGAATCAGAATGACGTTAGCCAAGCATGCTTTTACAAGAAATACGAGCCTGGAACGGATTGTGTTTAATTCACTCTCTTCAAGATCAAAATCTTACACCGACAACGGTGTCTTTAAGTGTCACACATCAAACATCTCGCTGAAAACCTCCGCAGACTCCATGTTGGGTTAGCTGTCAAAGGAGCCACCGCACCGTCATTAAAAGCCACTAATGCAGTCATAAGCGGATCGTAGTTGTCATGCTGGCGTGAAGCGAGAGGATATTTAGCCCGGGGCCTTACTGTCGGGCATGAAGAAGAAAACGTTCTCGGTGTAGGAGCCGTTCCCTGCCAGCGACGTGGCGCGCACGCTCACGCTGTAGTTTCCAGGATGCACCAGTCTCAGCCTGGTGCCCCCTTGCTTCATGTAGGCGGGTCGGGACACGCAGGCCTTGTGGAACTGCAGACACGGCAGAGGAGTTGGACCGGGGCGGCGGGCAGCTCAGGGAGCAGACACTGGGGTTTACATTTCTTTACATTTTTGGTTTCTCCAAATTGACTCAAGCGTACGCATGGAAATGGTACAGAAAATAAACAAGTTACGACCCGTTCCGAGTTGAGCTTCGCTTGCTTAATGTCAACAAAACTGATGCTGAACTAACAACTTAGGGCCAGAATCAACCTGTATTGCCACCGTCCCAGTCACCAGTCACTAATCTACTGGTCTTCATGAGACGCGGGACCCTCTCCCAGGGTTGAGAGGGTGCACAGTCCCAGTGTTGTGTCAGTGTGCTGCAGAGCACTGGAGGTGTCATCTGAGACACTAGCCCATCCCTGCCCCTGCACTCTACTCTTCCCTCCTGCCTCCGTTACTATGGTAACAGAGCTGCGGCTGCTGCTGCCGGTTCCTGGGGTCAGGCGGTGCAGCCATGAATATCAATGAGGGATAAATCCACACATTCAACAACAAGTAAACAACAGTGTCTCACACAGTGTCACACACACACACAGACACACACAGTATTAAAGGAACGCTTACAAATCTGAATTCATCCATGCATGCACTACTCACCCACCCCCAGGCCTCCCTCAGCAGCACCCACCCCCACCCCAGGCCTCCCTCAGCATCACCCACCCCTTCTGGATGACCCGTCCCCCACCCCTACAACCCTCCCACCCTGTCCCCACCCTCCCACCGCTACACCACGCCCCCTCCCGGGCGGCTGCACTGACCTCCTGGTCCCCGACCCTCCGGTAGAACAGGTCGTAGAGGACGATGAGGCCGTTGGGCGCGCGGGGCTCCTGCCAGCGGATAAACACCGAGTTGGGCTCGTCGGGGATCATTTCGTGGGTCACGGCTCCCGGGATGTCGTCTGCTTTTTCTGAGTAGGAAGGCGAGGAGGGCGGGTGTTAAATGACGCGCCACGATACCGGGAGACGAGTTGCGACACCACAGTCCGATCACGCTTCAAACACATGACATTTGCATTTAGCAGACGGTTTAAAAAACAACAACATATCGCTGTTGGCACAGTAAGGACGTTCATAGAACCAAGTGCCAAGCACTAACAATTGTTAGGTTTACCCTTTCCCCGTATACAACAAAGATAGCTAGGATAAGATGCTACACAATGCTTAGTGCTATTGTGTAAGGATGTAGATCATACAAAAAGTGAGTACATTAAGTGCCAGGACGTACAACATACAATAAGTGCGTTCATTAAGTGCCAGGACGTACAACATACAATAAGGGCGTACATTAAGTGCCAGGACGTACATCATACGTCCTGGCATTTTGGTCGGATGTTAGTAGAGTAAAGTAGTAAAGTAAAGTAAGTAAGTAAGAGTAAAAGCGCTAGAGGTGGTGACTAGATGTATGACGTAGGTACCCTCTGGCATGGTGCGCGCCCTGACGTAGGTGGCCATGCTGCAGCGCAGGGGGTCCGTGGGATGGTTGCAGGCCAGGATCTCGATCTTGTAGCTGGTGAAGTGGTGCAGGTTGGAGATCACCGTGGACTCCTTGCCCAACACCTTCAGCTCCACCTGAAGGGGGTGAGGAATATCACGTCAGTGTTTTTAGGTGAGCCTTGTTCTCTTAGGGCAGAAGGGGTTTCGTGAGACAGGACAGAGATGTATAGATTGGAGCTTGAACCGGCAAATCTTGCATATTGTACCTTAAATAGAGATGTTTTCCTTACGATACGGAGTATATACCGATACAGCATCTTACATTGTAACTACTTATAACTCTTGTTGAAGGGTTCTCTAACGGTGACAGCGATGTGTAGTCTGTTAACTTACTGTGTACATTTATTTTCTAGAACTAGATCATTTACATTTGTAATCTATAATTATAATAATACATTTGCATTCTTGAGGTTAAGCGTCCATGCATCGCTAGTCATGTGATAGTATCGGATCACCACATAGACTCGCACAATCGCCGATACCCGATACTGCATTTTAGGCAGGATCGGAGGAATTTCCGCTACTAATATCGGGAATATCGAACAACTCTAATCTCTGAAGTTTAAAGGTGGTTAAAAAGCAAACCTTGGAGCCCTCCTCCTCGGGGCTGGGCGTGGTGGAGCCGCCGGCCGGGCTGGGCGCCGTGGTCAGGAAGTTGGGCAGGGTCTGGGTGGCGTTGGCCACGCCCACGCCCAGCGACCGGCGCCGGCGAGAGGGTCTGAGGGGGGAAGAGGTAGTCAGGTGGTCAGAGTAGGCTTGGACGGTAACATAAAAATAACGCAACGTCTAAAAAGACAAGACCGGCTTTCACCAGCTGTGGAAGCATCTGCGTTCCAAGGTCTTCATCACAATTCGATTTGATATCTTTCTTTATAGGATGGCTTAGTGTTTCCACAGCCCCGCGGTAACCTCTGAGCAAGGCATTCGACTCTGACTCCGACTCTGTGAAGGTTTCTTGGGGTTTCAATGGCCGGTCCCACCAAGGCGATAAGCAGTCCTAAATCAGTACTCCAGACCAGCTCGTAAATCAAACCTGATCTCAACAGCAGATAAAGTGCAGAGCACCAGCATGTAGGGAGAAGGGTGTTTACATGTATGTCTACATACATGTAGTTCTTGTGGTGGTGTGTGCGGTGTCAGTGTGCGTGCGTGTGTTTGTAAGACGGAGTGCACTGGGAGGACAAGCGACTTGTTTTGTTTAGTGAACTAAGAGCTGACCTTGGTTTGGCCTTCATCATGGGAATAAATCCCAGCTCAGATGAGAGAGATAGAGAGAGACCAAATGGTAGGGTGACAGTTTGCATGACTGCACCCGCCTAGACTGATGTATGTGTGTGTGCATGAGCATTTATTTGTGTGTGTGTGTGTGTGTGTGTGTGTGTGTGTGTGTGTGTGTGTGTGTGTGTGTCTGTGTGTGTGTGTCTGTGTGTGTGTAGTTTGCAAGGCACTGTTTTCTTCCTGTGGAATACTGCAGAGACAAGAGACAGCTTCTGACTACAGGGCAAATGAACACTCTACCCACACACAAACACTCCCATTCACACGCACACACACACACACACCAACACACACACACCTGGGTCAGATTTGGCACAAAGCCATTGTGGAACACACATCACGGTGATTGGGCCAGATGGAGAGGTGGCTAACTCGATAGAGGGACCCTCTCTCCCCCCTGATTAGAGAACACACTTCCTGCTGCTGCGCCCCAGACACACAGACCGGGCCCTTGGCTGGGGCCCCCCAGCTACAAGTGGCTCCCACCCCATCGATTCTAAAGGCCATCGCTGCACTTCAGCCATTAGAGATTATGGGAGGCGTCTGCTTCAGGTCGAGAACCTACTCACACTGCCTGGAAGACGCACACCCAAAAGCAAAAGTAGATTAAAGTTGACTTTGGGAGGATGACTCACGAGAAGGTAGAATCCATATGTCCCCCCCCCACGTCCCCACGCCCACCAAAAAAAAAGCACAAAGCCGGTTTTTAAAATGTTTTTCTTTAGAAATGCCACGGATTCTAATGTACAGCAATTCACACCTAATTCACACCTGCTCACATTGGAGTAGCTGAACTATGCAGTGTGCGTGCCATGTGTCAATCAAGTCACATTTTATCCAGGTGCATTCACCGCAGAATCCTACTAATACAACTGTCAAACTTGCATGTGTGTGTGTGTGTGTGTGTGTGTGTCTATACATGTGTGCACGTGCATATTTAGGGTAGGTGCGTTCCCTCTCAAGACCTGTCAATCCCCGCCGCCGGGCTATGTCCCCAACGTCTCCTCCACCTGCAAGCCCGGGGTGTGGAAACCCATTCTGCTGAGCGGGTACGTGTGTGTGTGTGTGTGTGTGTGTGTGTGTGTGTGTGTGTGTGTGTGTGTGCGTGTGTGTGTTCCCGGCGTCTCTCAGGCATGGTCAAATGCAGAGGAATGCGTTGGGAGTGTAGTCGAGGAGGTGAAGTGAATCCAGGAGACGGCGCTGCCTCCAATCCGAAAACGACGGACACATCGAAGAAAAACGTAGCCGGCTGCGTCCGAGCCAACTGCCAAAAAACAGCAGTTGGCTCGGCTTCAGATCACGGGGATCCCTGTGTGAGCGCAGCAGCGTGCGTTAACTAACACCAGCATGGCGTCCGCTCCGCCCCCCCCTCTTCACCAGGGGGGAGAGGCCTGGCGCGCTGGGCGCCGGAGACGCTAGATGAAGGCGATTCCTCGGGTTGCATTCGACCGCTGGCCTACTGGGCCTTGTGTTACCGTGTGGAGGACGGGGGCCGTACCTCCGCCTCGCTCTGGACTCGTGTCTGACGCGACAGCGTTCTTCGATTTCCGTGAACAGGTACCCCTGGAAAAAATCCAGAGTTCTCGCGAGAGCACAATTTGAATTTGCTCAGCGAGTCACTCTGGGAACGAAAAATATACTCGCTCCCCGATTCCCCTGGCCCCTGAAGAACAACCAATCACATCGGTGTATCTGATATAGGCGGGGCAAAAGCGCTGCTGTTTTACCGACCGGATACGGCAAGAGTCTTATCTATTGGTTGGCTCCGCTGGTCTGGATACGTCACCCTTTGTATTCTTCTGATTGGTCGTAGTGTTATCCAATTGTGTGCAGTGATATTTTCAAATGCATGCTTGGTGCCGCCCCTCGAGTTTGGCCATTGTCATTACTCGTTGCCAGACCCTACAGCTTTCTAGATGTGGGTCTGGATTTCCAGGCTAGTGAACAGGCTTTATGCAGTCATCTAAAAGCGTCAGGGAAACTGTTGGCCTGGGCGACGTGTGGAGCCATGATTCCCAGCCCAGAAGCATATTAGCTGTATAAATCTACCATAAGGCTATAATGATATAGATATACTAACATATACTCTATAAACAGAGCTAAGTTTTTTTTTTTTTTTTTTTTTTTTTTTTTATTGGTTTATTTGGATGGGACAATGCACATTAATGGACATATAAAAACATGTAAATGTGCCGGATTGTAGCAGCTAATGCTAGTTTCCATCCGGAGTCCCAAAACAGTTACAGCATGTCCGTTAAAACAAACGGCGAACCTCGCCTGGTTTATCCCCTCCATGTCCACAAAGCACACTCATACCAGACACTAAAACATACAACAATGTAAAAGGTAAATGGACTGCATTTATTTAGCGCTTTCCTAACCAGTGACCACTCAAAGCGCTTCACAATATTGCCTGACATTCACCCATTCATAAACACATTCACCCATTCATAAACACATTAACCCATTCATACACACATTCACACACCGATGGCGGTGTCAACTATGCAAGGCGACAGCCAGCTCGTCGGGAGCAGCTAGTGTGAGGTGTCTTAGCCAGGGAGATCTTGACACTCTAGCTAGGAGGAGCCGGGGAATGAAGTAGCAACCTTCCGGTTACCAGCCAACCCGCTCTGCCTCCTGAGCCACATGCCGCCCTAACACAGCTAAAACATGTAATAAACAGAACAACCCCCAAAGCCCCTAAACTGCCAACGCACCGGATCTCGAAGACCTCGTTGTGCAGGTAGTTCTCGAAGGTCTTGCGGTACTCTGACTCCTCCTGCTCCTTCTTCAGCTGGGCGTCCGTCTTGGGACAGGCGCAGCACTTGCCCCCCGGCGACGGCTCGTCCGTCTGGTTCCACTTCTGCTCGTCCTCGCTGCCCAGGTGGGTGGGGGTGCGGGACGGCAGCTTCATCCCTGAGACGTAATAGACACAGACGGAGAGGGAGAGAGGGAGAGTGAGGGAGAGGAAGAGTGAGGGAGAGACAGAGAGACAGAGAGAGAGAGAGAGAGAGAGAGAGGGAGAGTGAGAGTGAGAGTAAATTGAGAGGGAAAGAGGGAGAGAGACAGAGAGGGAGAGGGAGAGTGAGAGAGAAAGAGAAAGAGTGAGTTAGAGAGACAGAGAGAGATAGACAGAGAGAGACAGAGAGAGAGAGATAGACAGAGAGAGACAGAGTGAGTGTTATGTTCTAATGCTGTTTTTCTACTCTTATCCTAATTGAATATTAAAAAATTGAATTAAGATATAGGATTAATTAGGCTGAGATATACAATGTACCAGGATAACAATAGGAGATTTGTCAGGCTGATGAATTATGAATCTCCGCATTAGGCTGAGACATCAGTTCATCAGGGTGGTCGCTCACCTTGCAGACAGTAGTCAAACTTGTACAGGTCTCCATCCTCCTCCTGCTTGCTGCAGATGACCTTGTAGTGGGTGATGTTGCCGTTAGGGCTTTTGGGGGTCTTCCACTTCAGAATGATCTGCGAGGACGAGTTGGAGGAGGAGATGGGGTCCAACGGCACAGAGGGCTCTGGAAGACAGAAAGCAAGCGTTAGGTCCATGATCGTGTTATGCTATGTCATAAAAAGCCTTGTTTCCTGTTTGGTAACGGAGAGATTCTACGGTAAAACATGTCATTTGCGCGAAGGTACGAAGAGATTCTTTCGAAGTGTATTTCTACAGACACTTTTTTACAGTTTACTACTACTGCTGGCTGAGTTTGTGTTCGCCAACGGACCCCTGGCCCCAGCAATATGATTTGTCGAAACAAAAGAGGGAGAAATGCCGCATGCACCAAGATCTGAGCCAAATCTAGTCAAATTTGTGAGACTATATTCAGGTAAATGTCCAGGCTGTGGTACAACGACCACGGCCTTATTTTTTCATCTCACCCCTCAACAGACAGAAACGGAGATCTCTCACTCTCTCACACAATCAGGCTGGACGGGCCCTCCCTCTTTCTCACACAATAACGCACATCTAAAGCATCCTGGTTCCGTGTCCCACCGTGAGACGAGGCCGCCCCCCCCCCCCGACCCCACCTCTCCATCCCACCCTCCGTCACTCACTGGTGGCGTTGGTGCGCACGTAGAGGATCTGGCTCTTGGCACCGTGGGCCTGGTGCTCGTCGGAGGCCGACAGCTGGGTCTTCACCAGGATGGCGTACTGGGTCCAGGGCTTCAGCGGGTGGATGAGGTGGCCCGGGTCCTGGGGCTCCTTGTTCTCCGAGGCCCGCTCCGGCGGCTCCACGTCGGCGATCACCCAGCTATTGGAGCCGCACGCGTCGTGCCCGTCGAACTCTGTCACGTTCCGGTACGGCCTGGGGGGGGGAGAGAGGTGGAGAGAGAATGAGAATGAGTTAGAGAGTGAACGGAAGATTAAGAGAGTAAGTGAGAGAGAGAGAGAGAGAGAGAGAGAGAGAGAGAGAGAGAGAGAGAGAGATGGGGAGTGAGTTAGTGTGAGAGAGAGAGAGAGAGAGCGAGAGAGAGAGAGAGAGAGAGCGAGAGAGAGAGAGAGAGAGAGAGAGAGAGAGCGAGAGAGAGAGAGAGAGAGAGAGAGAGAGAGAGAGAGAGAGAGAGAGGTGAGGTGGTCGGAGAACCGCAATCCAAGAACGAGGAGGAGCGAACGCGCCCCGGTGGGTATAGCACAAGATGAGATTAACTATATGACTCCCATATTGGAAATGAATATAGTATATCATAGCATAGAATAGCGTCATATCTTCTATTATTTCAGCACAGGCCCTAGTAACGGCTGTGGGGTCTCCTGGATAAGGGATGGGCGTGTGGGGGGACTTACGCCTCCTTGTAGTACACCATGAAGCCCAGCAGGTCCCGGTAGTCCTTGGGCCAGAAGGGCTCCCACCGCACCATGATCTTATCAGACATGGTCCGCACCAGGGTGAACCTCAGCACCTGGTTCTCACCTAGACACAGAGAGAGAGAGGGGGAGAGAGACAGAGACACAGAGACAGAGGGAGAGAGACAGAGACACACAGGCAGAAAGAGAGACACAGAGACAGAGAGAGACAGACAGACACAGAGAGAAAGATAGACCGAGAGAGAGAGCGAAAGAGAGACACAGACAGGGAGAGGCCGTGTGTGTCAGCCAATTGTATTCTGCGGTTCACATTCATTTTGAGACTCTGGCCTCGAAAAAGATTTTGTCAACAGTGGCGTGTGTGTGTGTGTGTCGTGACGATAAAACACAACAAAATTACACTTCAAACTCACCATTTGGCACAACTGTGCCAAATGTGCGTGTATGCGTGTATGCACAACTGTGCGTGCGTGTATGCGTGTGTGCGTGTGCACGTGCGCGTGTGTCTTACAGGAGGCCTGGTCCCCGTTGGTGCGCAGGGCGATGTCCTTCTCCAGGTTGCGGTCCTTGGTGCCCGTGATCTCCTCCATCTTGCGTATCTCGGCCATGCACAGCTTGGAGTTGTAGTGGAAGAAGGTGCGGCCTCGCAGGATGGTCAGGTTGTGCTTGGACCAGTCCCACAGCTGCCGCAGGTTCTGGTTGTCCAGCGCATAGAAGGAGAAGTTCCTGGGGGTAGGGGGGAGAGCGAGAGAGAGAGAGGGAGAGAGAGAGGGAGAAAGAGAGAGAGAGAGAGAGAACGACAAAGCGATAGAGAGAGGTGGACAGAGTACGTGACGGATAGAGAGAGACAAAGAGAGAGACAGAGAGAGAGAAAAAGTGTGAGAGAGTAAGAGAAAGAGAGAGGAAGAGAAGAACTGATATGAGACGCTGTATTTGATAGGACACTATGATCACCTATGCATTCAATGAGATAGAGAGAGGACAGACGAGAGGGAGGGAGGGATGGATGCAGACAGACAGGGGGGGGGTCAGCGGGGAGGACCTACTCTCCCTCCAGCTGTTCTCCTCGGATGAGGCGGAGCTTGCGCAGGAAGGAGAGAGACACCAGGGCGTAGGCTCGGCGGATCATCAGGTAGCCCGTGATCTCCTCCAGTTGGCCCAGGTTGGCCTCCAGCTCCGCCGCGATGTTGACTGTTGGGGGGGGGGGGGGGGGAAGAGAGAGAGAGAGAGAGAGAGAGACAGACAGAAATAGAGACAGAGAGACAGAAAGAGAGAGAGAGAAAAAAAATGATTACTTAAGTAAAGAGATCACACCGACAGAAAGCAGAGAAGTCCATTCAGGACCAGAATGAACATTTGTCAGACTAGAGAACAGATGTGTGTGTGTGTGTGTGTGTGTGTGTGTGTGTGTGTGTGTGTGTGTGTGTGTGTGTGTGTGTTTTAGTGTTCAAGTGTGTGTTCAAGTGTGTGTGTGTGTATCTAGGTGAGGAGGAAAGGAGTATAGGTGAGACTGACTGCATGTGTCTGTGTGTGTGTGCGTGACTGCATGTGTGTGTGTGTGTGTGTGTGTGTGCGTGCGTGCGTGCGTGCGTGCGGCAGGTGGGGGCGCGGGGGCCACTCACTGCCTCCTCTGATCTTGATGATCAGGTTTCCGTTGAGCACCGTGCACCCCCGCAGCGCCTGCGCCGAGGTCACCGAGTCCACCGTCTGGTTCCCCATGCACTGCTTGGGACAGAGGCCCGCACACGGCAAGCAGTTCAGCCTGGAGGGAAGGGGCGAGGGAGGGGGCGAGGGAGAGGGAGAGAGAGGGAGAGAGAGAGAGGGAGAGAGAGGGGGGGGGGGCAAGGTAGAGGGAGAGAGAGAGGGCGAGAGAGAGTGAGAGGGAGAGAGAGAGAGAGGGAGAGAGAGTGGGAGAGACAGAGACAAAGGTAGGGAGGGGGGGGAGAGAGAGAGAAGCACAGAAAGTCAGACAGACAGACAGACAGAGAGTGAAGAGAGAGAGAGGGACACACAAACAGGCAGAGAGAGAGGGGGAGCGCGAGAGAGATTAGCACACAGGGAATATAGTAACAACACATTAATACAGTGTGGGTGTGACATTCTTCGACACTGCTTTTAGGTTGCTCTGCTTCTGTTATCGGACGCCTACAAAAAGGTGACGGCGACCCGGCGGTAACACGAGAGCCTGTAACCATTTTCGGTTTCTTTCGCGTTTTTTCTCTCCAGGCCAAAAGCGTGGAATGAATGCCCTTAATCACTCCGGATCCACGGCTCTATATACATTCCAGGGGTGCTCCGTTATTGCACACCGGGTTCACCATCGGCCTACAGCTGAACAACTTCATACACGTAACACATTCCTGCCGAACCCGAGTGAGTCAGCCGGAATTCTTGGCATATTGCGGAGCAACAGAGGGGGGGGGGATGCTCGCCGTCGGATGAATCAGAGGAATCAACAAAAATATTGTTTGTGCGTTCGGATATCACACGGAATGGGAGTGGACAGAATGCTGTTGGAATGGAATGCGATCGGCGCGGAATGCGATGGGAATGCTGTGTGATACACTGGGCCTGCGTGGGACGGGGGGTGGGGGGGGGGGGGACTTTGGCTGACACTGTATCTTTGAAACAACAGAGTTGGAGATTTCAGTTTGTGTTGCCTGTGAGACGGAGGTTCGGCCCGTGTGCTTTATGCAATGACCTTCTATTAAGACGACGAACAGAAGAAAGCCCACGTGCAATAAAGGTTTAAAACCACACAAGCCAGGGGGTTCACCTTCAACAACATCCATTTGCTTCCTGAGAGGCGTTACGAAAACCACAGAATGAACATTGAAATCTGGACTTTTGTGCTAGTACGAGTAGCCCAAACTGGTATGTTTTGGTACAACCTCACAGCCGCTGTTGTTGGTTATTGCCATGTACTTCTTTAGAACTCACTCACACACAGTGCTCACACACACACACACACACACACACACACACACACACACACAGTATGTGGCCTTGCCAGCGTTGCCTTTCATTGCTGCGTTCTGTTAAGCGGAGGCTAGCTCGTTGAGCAGCCAAGGACGAGCTGGGAGACATGTCAGGAGACACAACGCCTCATTTGATATGATGATTTTTTTTTCCTTGTTTCAGGGTTTTCTCCAACCCCCCGCCCCGCTCCCAAGTCCTCTTGAAAGGCCGTAATCCCTCTCTTTAACTCCCCCCTCAGCCTTGACAGTCACAACCGCACAGATGTGATCGCACCCTAAGTTGAATGGCTCTCGCTTGCTCTGCCAGATGCTAAGCTACGGCCGCTACGCTACATCCACTTTCGGCTACCAACAGCCAGCCTTGGAAATGACCCCCCCCCCTTCCCCCCGCCAACCATCCAGTGTCACTCTGCCTCTTGAAAGTGCTCTCCTGTAGTCCCTCTGTTGCCTGTCCATCTGAGGGACAGCGTGAGTGAGTGAGTGAGACAGAGGGACAGCGTGAGTGAGTGAGTGAGACAGAGGGACAGCGTGAGTGAGTGAGTGAGACAGAGGGACAGCGTGAGTGAGTGAGTGAGACGGAGGGACAGCGTGAGTGAGTGAGTGAGACAGAGGGACAGCGTGAGTGAGTGAGTGAGACGGAGGGACAGCGTGAGTGAGTGAGTGAGACGGAGGGACAGCGTGAGTGAGTGAGTGAGACAGAGGGACAGCGTGAGTGAGTGAGACAGAGGGACAGTGTGAGTGAGTGAGTGAGACGGAGGGTTTGAGGAGGATCCGTGGGGTTATTTGAGGAGAGAGGCAAGAGTGTATTATCACTGGATAGCTAATTTTCCCAGGCTACTCCCCAGGCAGCGCGGTGGTCGCACTAGCAAGAAAAATAAAGGGGGGGGGGGGGGGGGGGGGTGGCAGAATCCAAGCTATTCTGAATCCTTGGAACAACAACATCTTACAATGGGAGTTTCTCACAGTGGTTCACACTGTGTCAATAAGGCTTCAGTAACTCAGGTATGACAAGACAATGGCACCAGAAGGTGGTTGAGGTTTAGAAGGCCACAGCCTTGGGCAGCGACTCACAAAGGCGGCCATTGTGGACTACAGTGGCTGTCGGGTCATTAGCACACCCTGCGTTAACACCGCTCTTATTCAGCTCATCTCGTCATCTGTCGTCATTTATACGGCATGTCCTCTATAGGAAAAAGCATGTGTGTGTGTACACATACATACAAACCCAGAGACACAAGCATGCACGCACGTGCACACACGCACACACACACACACACACAAGCTGGGTCCTGCCCCGTTGTCTTGGTAGCTACAGGAAACATTTAGCAGCAGTCGCAGTCTGTGTGGGTCTTTGGCTGGTCTTTCCGATCCAACCTGACGCTGCCAAATGCCCAATTATATGCATGGCTTCTACTTTCTTCCATCTTATCAACTTCTTAAAAATTCACATCAATCATCGGGGCTGAAACTGCCCCGTTTTTTCCCCCCACGACTCCTGATTTAATGGAAACACTTTGTAATGAACGCTCCAAAACAACAGACACTCTCTCTCTCTCTCTCTGACTCCCTTTCCCTCTCGCCCTCTCTTTCTCTCTCTCTCTCTCTCCCCCACATGGAAAGTTGTGCATTCAGCCTCTCTCTGCGGCGCTCCAGTTGCAGCACAGGCAGAAAGAGCAAATGTTTTTCGGGGGGGCCGTTGTATTGAACAACAGACAGACAGACAGACGGGCGGGCGTGCGGACGGTCGGGCAGACAGGCCGGGCGCTGGGGCAGACAGTGTGGATCTGTCCGGCTGAACTCCCTGACACCGGTGCCTGGGTCTGCTAGAACCATCTAGAACACAGGCCACAGCAGACGCTTTGGTTTGGTTTGGGCCGCGGCCCGGCAAAAGGCCCGGGCCAGTACACTGACTGGCCGACCCACACAAACAAGCAAGCTCATGCACGCACGCGCACGCACACACACACACACACACGCGTGCATGTGCACACAGTCACACACACACACACACACACACACACACACACACACACACACGCACACAGTCACACACACACACACGAACAAATCCTGTCATGGAGATGGTGAGAGAGTTCAGTGTTGGCAGTGGAGGAGGACGCGAAGGAAGAAGAAGAGGGGAGAGGCAGAGGAGGAGGAGAGAGGAAGAGGAGGAAGAGGAGGGAGGAACAAAAGGAGGATGGATCACCCGACACTACAGTGACTTCGTCCATCCACGAGGGTGCACTTTGGGCCTCTGTGTGTCCTCACTGCACATATTTCCAGCACCTAATCCATCCCTGTGAAGATATGTGTGTGTACGTCTGTGTGTGTGTGTGTGTGTGTGTGTTTGTGTGTATGTGTGTGTGTGTGTGTGTGGGTGTGTGTGTGTGTGTGTGTGGGTCCATGAGTGAGTGGGTGCGTGTCTCGCTGTATGATTTGTGAGTCTGGACCTTGCTGCTGCCAGCGAAGTGACGCCGATGACGACAAACCAACACAACACACACATACACACACACACATACACAAACTCGTGCACACACTCGTAGACACACACAATTAAGCTGAAATGTTGCAACAGAGGCAGAATCCTAATGGGATAGGACCATGTGGTATATGACCAACTGAGTGCTGCTCATGCACGCACGCACACACAAACACACACAGGAAGTCATTCTTCCCCATGCCTCTGGGGACTTAGCGCAATGTTCTTCACTGCCTAGACACCTGATAATCACTCACACACACACACACACACACACACACACACACACACACACACACACACACAGAAAAGTCTGTGAAAATAATCAAAAGTCCTCATCCCATTTCCTTCTGGGATTCTTAAAGCACAGAGGATTAACTGACTCTGTTAATGTCTCACATAAATGAAAGAAATCCCTCCAAGTCCAAATGGGGTGTGTGTGTGTGTGTGTGTGCGTGTGTATTTGCCTAATAAATAGATGTATTTATACCTCTCCTCCCTATCTGGAAACAGCAGACATCTGGAAAAAGCAACACAGCCCAATACCTTCAGAGAGCAAAGTTAATGTAGTCACAAACACGTTCAGCATACACACGCGCACAAGCACACAAGCACACACACACACACACACGCACCAACACAAACAAACACACACCATCAATCATCCAGCAACCTGTGGCTTTTGGTCACACGGACACATCCATGCTGCCTCACTACCTCTCCACTAAGGTGTCTTCTCTCCTTCTTCCACTACGGTGTCTCCTCTCCTTCCTCCACTAAGATGTCTCCTCTCTCCTCTCCCCCCACCAGTAAGGTTTATCCTCTCCCCTCTCCCCTAAGGTAAATGGTCCTCATTTATATAGCGCTTCTATTATTTATCAAAGCGCTTTACAGTGTTGACTGACATTCACCCATTCATGCACACATTCACAGACCGACGGCGGAGTCGACCGCGCAGGGCGACAGCCGGCGGGTCAGGAGCAGTCAGGGTGAGGGCGTCTCGCTCAGGGACACCACAACGACAGCTAGGAGGAGCCGGGGGGATCGAACCACCAACCTTGCGGTTACCAGCCGACCCGCTCTACCTCCTGAGCTAATCCCGCCCCTAAGGTGTCTCCTCTCGCCTCTCCTTCCTCCTCACTAAGGTGACTGCTCTCCTTCCTCCTCACCACCTCTCCTCCCTCCTCCACTCAGTGGCTCCATAAGGACAGAGGCGCTCGCGCATTAAGCAAGAATATTTATGAGGCGCCGGGAAGAGTTGCGCTTTGCATGCTGTGATCCCGACACTGTGTCTGCCCGTGGAGAAACACGGGACGCGGGCCTACTGTATTAGAAAGGCACAAAGGCTGCAGACAATGCGGCGGTGGCAGTGAATTATCCACTCCAGAGACTGGAATGAGCAGAATGCCTGTTGCATAAATTGTTGCCTCCGACGTGGCCGACTGCGGAGCCTGGCTCCTCCCGTGCGTGCTTTTTAAGATTAATTATATATTTCATTTAACTCCACTCGGCTAATGAACTCTAAATTAAACCCGTAATGCGAGCACTGTGCTCTGACTGGTTTGTGTACGGAGGCCGTGGTGATTTGAGATGGGGACGGTGGACGGTGAGCATACGCTATTAAATCGCTTCCATTAATCAATTCGGTAATTCGGAATATCCACCTGCGGTAGCAGAGGAACGTGTAGGGGTCTGATGCCGATAGTACAGAACCTCCGTTCTGACTTATTATCACTCCATGTGTTATATTGTCAGTCAGGAATCCTTCTCCAGCAATGTGTTCACATGATGGACATGCAAACATTGATGATGGACATTCATGCAAACATTTCGATAGCATTTATATAATGGACAGCGTGACATTATAAAAACAAAAAAGAAATGAATGACAAATGAAAGACGCCATTAAGGATCTTATAATGTAGGAGAACAAAATACAGTTCTAGGATCACATGATGTGGCCTGCTCTGAACGTAGAGCTCTCATGCTTTGTAATTGGGTTCATTTGATTATATGCTACCCAATGTGTCTTTGCATGTTTGTATGAAAGTGCCAGAGGCTGTGTATATGTTTGTGTGTGTGTGTGTTTGTATGTATGTTTCTACGTGTATGTGTGAGCATGTGTACATGTGCACGTGTGTGTGTACGTGTGCACGTGTATGTGTACACATATTAGATGCATTACATTGAAGACGGAGACTTACGAGGTGGAGTTCATGGTGGTGTATCCGGAGGGACAGTCGCGTAAACAGGCCCCGTTGTGGATGACATACTCGTGGCAGCCGGGCTCGCGGTCGTGGCCCAGCCTCTTGGCCGTCTTACACTGGTTGTGGAGGTCCTGTGGGCATAGGAGACGGAGAGTCATGAGCATACATCTCAGTCATGGCACAAAATGGCTGTCGATATTGATGCTAACACTGTATGGATTGACGGGAAGATTGAGGAGCACAAATGTGTTGCATTATATATGCAATTTACAAACAACTTTCCCTTATTTTTGTTTTTAAGTAGTCGAGTCTAGTTAAGTAGTCGAGTCTAGTCATTTTAAATAATCAAATCAAATCCATTGTATTTGTATACAATGGATTTGATGACAGTAACCAACATTGCACAACATCCCTTAACCCTAAGCTCGCTTAAGGGCAAGGAAAAGCACCTCAGTGTATGTGGTTTGTGGTAATTGCCTTATTATTTCATTATTATTATTTCATACGATTTCTATTCTCCTTAGGTCCAATGTCTGCTCACCATCGCAGTGCTTATTCGTCTGTGTCTTTCTCTGTGTGTGTGTGTCTGTGCATGTGTGTGTGTCTTTGTGCTTTCCATGACATGCTTCACCCCCTGCGTTTAATCCCCCATACCTGACAGAAGGCGAGGGCGACACAGCGCCAGCCCTTGAAGACGTAGTACCCCGGCGGGCAGGTCTCCATGCACGTGTCCCCGTGCTGGAGCTTCCTGCACGCCACACAGCTGCTGGCGTTCCCCACCTCCGAGCAGCCGCCCAGGCACTGGTCGTGGCAGCACTGGCCCTGCATGGTGCAGGCCCCGTGCTTACAGCTGTCTGAGCACACTGGAGAGGGGCGGGGGGGGGGGGGAAGAGAGAGAGAGAGAGAGAGAGAGAGAGAGAGAGAGAGAGAGAGAGAGAGAGAGAGAGAGAGAGAGAGATGGTTCAATAATTATAATCACAGCACAATAATATTAACTACATCTGAAAAAAGTCAATCTAAAAAGGAAAAAAAAAAGGTCAGACCATAGCGGACCGCCTGAAGGAGGGGCCGTGTAGAAATAAAACAACAAGGACGTCCGCAGACAGCCAGTGTTTGTTTTGCTCTGTGTCCAGGTTGCGTCACACCGTGACGTCGATACCGCTGGCCGGGTGCAATAAGGGGACGGCACCAGATTGGATTTGATGTCCGACCCCGCGGTGATCTTATACACTCCATCCCCTTTGTCAGTAGGCCGATAGAGTCAATAGCGGCTCATGAGATTTCAGCATACAACCTGCGCTGACCTTTGCATTGATGGGCGCTTAGTGAAAGGCTGGCTGAGCGAACCAGATGGAAGATGTGCAATCAGACCCAGTCAACAACAGCCACCGGCCACCAGACAGACAGCCAAACAGAGGGAATGTTATTATCGGGCAGGATGTCTGTCCTCCTCTGGTCTCACCGACCAGAGGTGAAACATATAAAGTCTGACAGCAGGCGAGCTCAAATCAGGGTGAACGTGGCGTTTCACTCTCTTTCACTTCATATTTGCTTTGACCAATCATTTTGCAGGCGAGAATCTGTAAGCATGCGATTTGAAACTCGTCCAGCACTAGGCTACTTTTCCCAGTGGGATAACAAGCCTAAACATCCTGTAATGTATGGACACAGACGTTCTCAGAAAAAAATGCCTGAAATAGTTTCAACTCAACACCATGGAGAATCCACCGTGTTGATCCGGCAGAGGCTCCCTGCCGTCTCCCCCTCAGAAGTTCTGCTACAGCCTAGTAGGACTGCTGGATCTCTCTCAACCCCCCAACCAGGGCAGCAACGTGGTCCATCACATCCTACTCTTAAAGCTTTATATCACGCACAGCACGGACCTAAACAGGACAAAACTTTGCCCTGGGACGGCTCCGCTTGTAATCCGTACGTCATCCGTACGGCGAACGCGTCCATATGGCGAGGGCGGGGCTCTGTTTGTCAAGGATCGCGAGGCCAGAGATAGCCGTGTGAATGTAGGCCATCGGAGGCCCCTGTTGGCGCTCTCCTCTACAGTTACAGTCGTGATGTCGGTGTAATAATCAGGCTGTGGCATCGCGGCGCTGTATGTGCTGTCAGCCCGGTTATCACACACTAACTGCACACAGGAACACCGGGGTAGGGCCCTTCATTGGGGAACATCATGTCTAGAACTCGGTTTTCAGGAATCCTACGCCTAATATTTTACAGATTCCCCCCCCCAAATTAGGGCCTCCCTCATCTGCAACCTTCAGCACAATTGTACGAAGGTAATTATGCAGAATTATACTGCTATAGAAATGGAAATACTTTAATGGACAATTTTTATATTTTATTCCTACAAAGAATATATTTACATATTTATAGTTTAAAAACTATTAAACTATTAAAGTTGTCCCTTTGTGCAGAATTTGCGCTTGAATGATAATCATAGGAAAATTTAGAGATAAAAAGAAAGTGTCAAAAATGTGAGTTGTAAGAAAACCTAGACACCAAAGTATTTGAACTATAAGCTAAATCTACACACACACACACACACACACACACACATTCACGCATACATTAACCCTCCTTGCTGGTATTCTCCCCTCTGCTCCGTTCTTCTCTCACACACGAACATACAAACGCTTGGCTCTCCAGTCCTCCCCTCCGTGGCCCTGCCCCCTGCCCTGTCTGCTGTGTGCGTACATGCTGTGTGACCATGCCGTCACATAGCACAGGCAGAAAGAAAAAAAGCTTGAGCAGACACACGCTCCCGATCCGGTTCCTGCGAGGAAGTCCATGCCGTAGCACAGCTCCCGCCGCAGATCCGCCCTCAGCCTCAGCCAATGTGTATGCTGACTGGGGGAGGCAACCGCTCCGTGGCCTGGTCCATGTTGGGGAGGAGAGCTGCCCAGGGTTAACCCTGGCCTCGCTGGGGCAGACAGGGGGCAGACACTGACAAGAAGCCAGCCAGTCTGGGAGCTCTTGCTGCTGCTTTCGCGACGGACGGACGGATGGACGAACTACAACAGCATGCCAGGAGAGGGGAGCAGGTGATTCTAAATCGCTCACCAGAGAGTCTAAAAAAAAACACACACACACACACACGCGCGCGCTTCCCCTCAATTAGCCTCAAATGATGCTGTTTTGGTTGAAAACCAGCAAAAACAATGCAGTACACGTGTAATCACATATTTTATTTTTGGAGCACCTGCATTTGGTTTAGTTAATGTCAGGTAACATAAAAGCTGCTTTATGCTAGTTAATCAGCCCCCTATCCACAACACACGCACACGCACACACACACACACACACACACACGTGGGGTGTCCCCCATACTCTCTGTAGCAGATCTCCTCTGCTCTCTCAGATGGCTGAATCAGGAGGAGTATCAGAGTACCAGTGCATCAGGGTGAGCACCAGCTCTAACTGCAGCGGCGATACTCCCCGTTTTGCTCACACTAGAGCTGAGCCACGCTAGCCTGTAGCCCCTCAGACAAACACACACCAGTCACTCCTCCAGCCCTTCATTCATGCCCCTCTTCTCTCTGCGCTCTCTTCCTCTCATCCCTTCCCGCTCCTCTTCTGCTGCCCCCACAACAAAGCAGAGAAGCAGGAGGACATGGAGTCCTGCAGAGCTCTATCTCTCATTAAGGCTGCACACACACACACACACACACACACACACACACCTTGCTATGTGTCATTCACTCTGTTGGTGGTAACTGTCTGTGTCTCACACAAGAGTTCCCGTAAGGATTTCGTTTTTTTTTCTTCCAAACTGATCAAAGGTGTGTTGTGTTTACTTTTCATTTGGCCGTGCCAGTAAAAATCCTGGGCTGCTCTTTCCCCCCAGGGAGGGAAATATGAGCGAAATCGGACAGCCAATAGGGAGCAGCCACACACGGTAATGCTTCCTGCTCTTAAACATAAAACCTCCCCTTTAATTGGCAACGTTGTCCACGGGCGAAGTGCTGGGAACAATAACAAACACGCTTTCACCCCGGAGCCGTTTAATCAGGAACATACAGATACCCACTGGCACCCACACACCCACAGAATCACACACAAACAGACACACACACACACACACACACACACACACACACACACACACACACACACACACACACACACACACACACACACACACACACACACACACACACACACACACACACACACACACACACACTCACAATGTATTTGCTGGTTTCAAGTTTATTAAATTTCGCCACAGTCGGAGTCCTAAGCTTCAAAAGCTTTACTATAAATGCTGCGATCTGATGTAAGATGCTTGTCCTCCGGAGGGACACAGAGCGTGGGGGGGAGGAAACCACGAGAAGGAAGGGGGAGGGGCGACACATGTAAACAACAACACAGATCCCTGGACAGCAGGCAGATTGAGGGGGAAGCCGTACTCTTAGCAATAAGGGCTATGCTTACACACACGATAAAGATCTGTTTGAAGGAACGGCCGTTCTATAGCAAAATACAACAACAAGCGGAGCCGAGGGAGGGAACAGGGGGGGGCGGGGCAAACAACAAAGTGCAAGGTGATTGGAGGAGATTGAGTGTGTGTCTATGCTTGTTTATCGTGGCTACGGCGGTGCCTGTGGCTATCGATTAGTTGATTAGATGAAAATGAAGGCAGCGAGATGGGTAAACAACCTGAAGGCAGCACAGCCCTGACATCCTACCATCACAACAGAGACACGTCGTGCCTCGTGACCCCGTTGATGTGTGGGGCCCACAGCCACACTCGGTCCCTGGTAACGCCGGTAGGCATTAGAAGTTGTTGTTGTTTTCAGGCAGTATGTTGACATTATTATTTATTATATTATTATTATATTATTATTAAGGGTAGGGTTTGTAGACATTTAATTGATTGGAATGACCAAATGAAAACACAAAATGTACTAGAATGAATTAAATTGCAAATGAATGCTATGTTCTTGACTAAAATAGCAATGTGGACTTTGGAACCGTGCAACCAGTATCTACTCCAAATTGCGGATTTGAATTTGCATTCAAAGTTCATTTCAGGACAATTCCCCTTACGTTGAGAATATGATACATATTATGAGAGGAGAGAAATTCAAATGTGCCATTTCAACATTTGAAATTCAACCTCAAAATAATGAGGAACAGCATTGAATGTAAAAATGAAATACAAATGATCTAACTTTGTAAATGTACTATGAAATGAGAGAATCGGCCAGAGAGAGAGACAGAGACAGACAGAGGAAGGGGGAGAGAGAGCAAGAGAGAGAGAGAGAGAGAGAGAGAGATGATGGAGAGCAAAAGACAGACAGACAGGGACTGAGAACCACGAGAGAGAGAGCGAGAGAGAGAGCGAGAGAGCGTGCGAGCGAGAGAGAGAGAGCGAGAGCGAACTCAAACAATCGCCACACACTCTTTTTATTCCAACAGCTCTATTGATATAATCCTGCTGAGCTCGACTGTCGAGTGCGACGGCCGACCGCGACAATAAGGGCCGTGGTCGCTCTCCCCCGTGTGCCATGTGTTTACAGTGTGACCGTGCACGCCCCTGCAGCCGCGCGTGGGCCCGTACACACACACGTCGGTGTGTGTGGTGTGTGTGTGGTGTGTGTGTGAGTCATACGGTCGGTGACGCTCAGAAATTCAAAGGAGTAAATGTTTGGACAAGATAGTTACGTGTGTTCTTCATGGCGAGAGAGGTCGACTCCCTGTGACACACACACTCACTCACTCACTCATTCACACACACACAGAGCTGAGAGAGTTGCTGTGCCAAAGTCTGCTTCAACAGGTAATGTCACTCGGTCACAGAGACCTGATCAGACATTTTACACTTCCAGTCACACACACACAGACAGACACAAACACACACATATATAGATACAAACACACTAGCAGACACACACATGCATAGACACAGACACCCTTGGTGGAACAGTTTAGCAGATGTCTGTGTGGTTTGATATGGGTCAGCTGGGTACCAGATAGGGGCTACAAACCCATAACAACACACACTGCTCTAGTTCCTACTTTAAGTCTATGCAGAACGTTTTGTGGTCCACATTTTGTGGCAGAACGCACATGTGCACGTGTTAAAGTTAAACACAGAGCCCTGTCGAGAATCCAAATACAGCTTTAAGATAACACACAACGGAAATTGAATTTTCACAGTCAGATCATGCGTTGCATATGGGGTTGTGGCTCCAAGTCTGTGAGATTTGGAACAGGATTAAAAATACAGGCAACGATGAAAACACTGCTGCAGATGGCCTCCAAAAAGTCAAGGATCAATGCTTCTCTTGGATTTACAAGAATAGGAACTCATCTTCATATGCATATCCTGTTTACTTGGAAATGTATATGTGTGTGTATGTGTGTGTGCGTTGTCCCTAGGTCTGAGTCACCTTACGATTGGATTGTGTTAACGAGAGTGGTTATGAATAGCGCAAAACATGACGTCAGACAACTAAAGTTCATGGGTATTGAGGTGGTGCAAATGCCACGCAGAGGTGGTGATAGAGATAAACTTTTACTACAGAGAGAAGCATTCTGGATTCACTACCTGGGCACGGTTATTCCTAATGGCATGAATGAAGAATTGATTCTTAACTGTTTTCTGTAACTGGATTTAAATGTGGATGATATGTATGATATAAACATAGGCTGATGTTGTTCTGGATTGATAACTTTTCTTCTTCTAATTTCTATTTTCTAGGTTTTATGTATTTTTATTCTTTATTATTATTATTATTATATGTACTTGTTGAGAACATTGTTAATTGGGTTGCTTACATTTGTACTTCGGTACAGGTCAAAGCTGAACACCCTAGGCTATATAGGGCACACCTACCACTAATGGGTGAAATCACCATTATACGCTGAAGAAGGGCGCACGGCCCGAAACGTCCGTTGTTGGCGATTAAAAAGTTTTGATTGAATATAACTGAGAGTGCTGTCCTTACTTTCTTGAAATATTATTATGACCTGGGAGATTCAGCACCCAGTTTAAGTTATAAAGAAGTCTTAGTGTGAGCGTGTTACTTCCTATATTAGTTAACGAGAGCCGTGCCATTGGTGTGTGCCCGTGCATAAGGTTCCCTTCAGAGAGATGAATGAGTTGAAGAGGTCACGGACGTTATGTTCAGCGAAAGCAAACAACTTTTATTACGTATTTGTTATTTTCGTGGTTGTTGTGAGCAATCTCCCTCACATTCCAATCCCGCTTTCCCTCTACACATTTGATATTGATCAGCGTTGATTGAAAACACTCCCAACGTTTATCAAAATACAACACTGCAATAACTTGTGTATTACTTGTATTGGCCTACCATTACTTCCAGAACTACATCACTTGTATTTGCCTCTTCTCAACACACACACACACACACACACACACACACACACACACACACACACACACACACACACACACACACACACACACACACACACACACACACACACTATCCAACCGGTGCTTGCATTAACACATCTCATGGTTGATTTACCAGTCACTAAGTTGACAACTAGTGCAGGTGGACCTCTTGTCACTCACACCCAGAGCTACTACATGCCCACGAGCAAACAAGGCTTTAACCCCTGGAAGACAGGTCATGAAAGACCGAGGACAGCGGGTTCAACTTCCTGCCCCTGGATTAGCGGCAGTGACACAGGCAGCTATGTTAAGAATCAGAGCCGCTGCAGAGAGGGGATGCCAGCTGGCAGGAGACGCGTCTGTGTGGGGCGTGGGGTTGTCTTGCACACACTGGCACATTTCAGATGGAAACATTGCCGTCTTTTCCTTTTTTCCCCTCCTCCCGGAAAGTTCCTTTCTTATGTGCGCGTGCCGCCACTTTCGGGGACACACGAGTGGCGAGACACTTCATCCGACGAGGAATACGGGGAGGATTTGATGTGAGCGGAACCACCAGCAACCTTCCAATTACAGCGTGTTTCTCCTAATAGTATCCCCGGATAGTAAATAGGATTGGAGTTCAGCAAGTTCATTTGCATCCATTCCAGTCAGTCTGCCCATCCAGTCATTCATTGAATCCCCTGGCCTGTGTCCTTATGTATGTGTGTGTGTGTGTGTGTGTGTGTGTGTGTGTGTCTGTGTGTCTGTGTGTCTGTGTGTGTGTGTGTGTGTGTGTGTGTGTGTGTGTGTGTGTGTGTGTGTTGCGTCAAGGCCGGCCGTGACAACACGTGACAGGCCCATCCCATTGCCATGGAAACGGCTCCAGACATAGACTGTCTGCAGTAATTAGCAGCCTGCTCCTAACAGGCTATTTTCCTCCTGAGACCAAAAATGTTTGTTTCCTGTACCCGTACCCCCTGTACCCCCCCCACCCCACACACACACACACACACACACACACACACACACACACACACACACACACACACACACACACACACACACACACACACACACACACACACACGCACGCACACACACACACACTCCTGATAGCCTCAGATCTTTACTGCTCTGTTGTTTCTTTCCCTGACCCTCTGCAGCCCAGATGTCCCCTGCACCTCATAACCCCGCCCTGTCCTCCCCCGTCCTCCCATACACAGTCCCTGCTCCTAGCCCGGGGTGACAGATCTGCTCCACAGCCACTAGATCTCATTACAGACTCTGAGGACGGGGCTAAAATCAATACGCCTCGCTGATGGTGCTCCTCACCAGCCCCTCCACCCCCGTCCTCTCCTCCTCAGACCCATAGCTCAGTCCTCCCTTCCTCACCCTTCCAAGCCCCCTGCACAAACACGCGCACACACACACACACACACACACACACACACACACAGGTTTTCTCTCTCTCAAACCCTTAGGCCACACACACAGACACACACACACAGACACACTCTCTCTCTATAGCTTCTTCTCTATCTCCAACCCTCCACACACACAGCATCATATCACATACACACACACCATCGCAGACAAAAACAACAACATTAACTATACAAGGCAGGCGGCCCCACACACACACACACACACACACACACACACACACACACACACACACACACACACACACACACACACACACACACACACACACACACACACACACACACACACACACACACAGGCGGCTCTGCTGAGTGGACAGTTTGATGACAGCGCCGGGGTGATAGAGAGAGGCAGGCTGAGAGCATCCATCTAGCGAACGAGACGCCTGCATCACCAGCATCATCATCTTCCTTCACAGCAGCACACACCCCCTCAACCCCTTCAAAATATATCAGTAAGCCGCATTCAAGCACCCACTCCCGACACCCAAAACGTGCGCACAGCACACATTTAATTTGTGACCATATGTTAGCTTGCGGCCGTCAACCTGTTGGTACACAGAGAGCAATTGGCAAAAGAAAACGTAAACAGCGCCTGTCTCAGCTAGCCTTCCACCTCCTTTGACAACAACAAACACAACAACAGCCACACAATCTGAAGTAAAGGCTACGTCACATACTTTGGATGGGCTCCACCAATCAGGCCTTCCGTAGCCCACTGGCATATGAACATCAAAGAGTGTGACCAACTGCTTCCTGGGTTCGAAGCTGGACGAGGAACCAACAGGGAGAATGTCAACACGAGAGCAGGGAGAGGGGGGGGGAACTAAAACCAAAATGTACAGTCGCCGTGCGGGAAGAGCGCAAGCTGGCGCAAACCAAAAAACAACGTCATCACAGCTTCTCATGCAGGGTTCACACGGCGATGTGTGGATGATGGCACCAAAGACTATAAAATACCATGGCAGACGCATCATGCAACCACACAGCCTGCTTAAACAGCAGATTACATACCAATGAGCACAATTCAACACCACCCCACCCAAAGGTGCACCCACAGACACACACATTTCTCCCAAGGCTCCCACACACACACACACGGTTCGGTGACATCTTTAACTGGGCGCTCATAACGGCAGTTTTATGGATTGCAGTTGTCCTTAGATAAATACCTCGCCTCGTCTGGGTCATTTAATCAGCGGGGCTGAGCGATGGCCCAGTCATGACCAAGGTGTTTTTAAGCCTTCACTTTCTGCCTCAATGGCCTATTATCTCCTCATATTAGCTGAGAGAGAGCCAGAGAGAGGGAGAGGGGGGAGGAGAGGGAGAGGGAGGGCGGAGAGGGAGGGATAGGGAGAGAGAGTGGGATAAGGAGAGGGAGAGGGAGAGGGAGGGGGAGAGAGGGAGAGAGAGATAGACAGAGTGGGATAAGGAGAGGGAGAAAGACAGAGAGACAAAAAGAGAGAGGGGGAGAGAGAGAGAAACGGAGGGATGGAGAAAAAAAGAGAAACCAGGGGTCACTCAGTTTAGTCACTTCTCTGTCCTCAGTTGACACATCAAGGATGTTTATTAACCGTCTGATTATCACGGATCGCCTCCTTCCCCATCCTCTCCTCCTAAGCCCTCTCTCCACTCCTTCCTCTCTCCCCCCCCTCCCCCCCCCCTCGCTCTCCCTTCCTGCTTGTGTAACTCACTACAGCGATGGGGGAAAAACAAGCATGAACAAACAAGCATCATAATCCTATAAGAAGTTTGCCCGGGCCTATCCGGGTCCGAACACACACACGCACACGCACACACACACACACACACACACACACACACACACACACACACAGGTGGACACTGGTTGTGGGTGGTGGGTGTGAGTAGATGGGAACAGACATCCCCGAAATTATTTTAAAACCCCTGGACTCAACAGCGGGGGGGCCGCCCAAAATGCCCATGAAACAGGTGGAGGGGGGCGGGGGGGGGGGCCCGGCTGTACGGGGAGAGCAGCAGGCAGGCAGTAGGTACAGTGAGGAAGGCCCTGCACCGCAGGCTGCAGTGCAGATACGAGCTGCCCTGTTTCATATTCACAGCATCGCACAGAGTGGAGTGCAGCTAGGGCGCACGCACGCACGCACGCACGCACGCACACACACACACACACAGTGTAGATGCGCACATACACACACACACACTCCAGCAAGGCAGCTGGAGTGGCTGTCAGATGAAAAAAACAAAAAAATATACATTGGTATTGTATCCATGATTGGAGCATTTTATGTATAGCTGTGTATACAGCCCTTGCCTGTATCACGAGACCCCAGCAGGCTTTTTTATAGATGAAACATTCATATCACGGCAGAGATAAGAGAGCATGATTTACAGCCCTGCTAGACTATTGATCAATATACAATCAATGGGCACCAATGTACACTTAACCTTCACTACATCATGGCCATTGGGATCCCTTAATGTCTGTGTTATTCCCAAGATCGCATCATAGGGAGGTGCTAATTATTCTACATTATTTTGCCTAAAAATAGCAACGTGCATGTGTGAGTGTGTGTGAATGATGGCTGGTTTAAGCAGCCTGACCTGTCCAGGTGAGGGGGCTTAAACCAGCCATCATCCATTTGTTATATTCACAACGTATGCAGAAACGACATTCACACAGCGCAATGTTATTATCGGACGTCCGACACACCTCAAATAAACAAAGACCTAAAAAAGAAATTCCATTCCTCAAAAGTACAACTGACTTTACCGTTGTGTCCTCCACATATCGTAAACCAAAGTAAAAAAAAAAAAAAGAGTTCTCCCAGCTGAAGACTACCGTTGAGACTCCACGCTCGAACCTTATCAGGCCTCCGTCGACGGCTGAGGGTCTCTGGAATGCGGGAGGGAACATGGCGTGATGTGTTGGAGAACGGCGCTGACTTTAAAGAGCCCCTTCCTACCATTGTTGGACAGAACTCCTAGTGCTTTGTCCCCGGACCCCTCCCCTCTGTTTCTCCGAGGTTGTGTTTAAAGACCGACAAACATCCCTCCACCACCACCACCAGACCACCATTCGTCCGCCCGTCACACCCCACCCTAGCGCCGGGAGGGTGGTCGAGGGAGAGTCCGGTGGGGAGGGAGAAAGGAGGGAGAAAACCCTCCATCAGGTGGAGAAGAAACAGACCTGTCACAGGGCTAAGGCCTAGAACATACCAAGCATCTCCACATCTAAATGTCGTTCTTTCTCCTTTTTCCCACACACACCCACACTCACACACACACACACACACACAAATATACACACACGCACGCAGCTAGGGCACAAAGATCTCATGTTTCAGAAACGTGTGCAGTTGCTTGTTTAGGAGATGTTGTTTTGGGTCAAACAAACAATCCATTTCCTGAACTGGTGAACCCTTAAACTACACAACCCTCCGGCTTTGTCTTGAGAAGATTTACAGTCCACTTACAATAATAACTGTAACCAATGAATCAGAACTAATATAAAGTGTTTGTGAGAATACTGTGGCGATATTCATTTACAAGTAAGGGCAAAGCATCAAAATGCCCCAAATGTCCCAAAAATGTATGTTCATATAAAAAAATGAAAACCAAAACTCTACAGCCTAAATGTAACATCGCTCAGAACTGTCTTTCCATCAGTCGAGAGAATAGCCAATAAAAACAGCCCTGAAAACAGGCCAGGGGTCTCCTGGGCCACTATGCAAGGGCTTAAGACTGGAGAGCATTAGTCATTAGCAAAACAGTGTGAACTCTGTGGCATATGGTACCAGGAGAGTCCATTGTAGCTTCACTGAGCTATCTGAAATCTAAAAACAAACCACACATCTGGGAAAGCAGCGATCAACTTTTGCTTCGATTTGCTTCTCTTTCTCCATCATCCATCTCGCTGACCTCCTACGCTCTTGTCCCTCACTGGATGCGTGCAGGGGGGGGGGAGGGGGGGGGGGGGGGTGAGTGAAGGTCGCTGGGAGTTCACTAGAGTTGGAGAGACTCATGAGTCACAATACAGCCCAAGCTATATCAAGCTCAGCGCTGGTGGTTCTGGAGATCAAAGCCTTAGGGGATGCTTTGCTTACCAATGAGAGGAAATATGTCTACAGAGAAGAATAACAATTTATTTAAGGTTCAGGACAATTTTGTGCTCGACATTATCAATAATAACATGTTATGCAGTATCGGCTAGGGAATTTCAGTTGATGCATCGAGTATCTAGTGATCCAACCGCATAAACAATCCGAAATGCAGAACCACCATTCCACCAAGAACACACGGTCACGTAACCTGACATTGAAGAGCGACAGGATTCGGCAAATCTACAGTGTGAAGAAGCGGCAGGCAGGTCTTTAAAGTCTCCGGTTCCAGAACAGTGGGTCCCCGGGGGGGCGAGAAGACGTCTGAGGACCAGCACGACGCGCGCTCCCAGGAAGAACGCACCGTGCTGGCCCTGCTCTGCCCCAGAGCTCAGGGATGAGATACGGGAGAGAATCCCCGCCACACAGCGGATGAGGAGCACGTTGGCCTCTCAGCTCACAGTCCTGTTCATCCTAGAGGCCACACAGAGAGCACTGCCCCAAGATGCCTCGTTTGAAAGCATTTCACTGACTGAAAAGAAGTGAGATATTTCTTCCTGGGGCTCGACCACATAAACACACAGAGGGTCACGCACAGAAAAGTCTGTGGAGGAAGTGAAAAGCCCCTAGACATGAATGAAAGTGTTATTAAAAGGGGACACTCTTGCGGTTAGGAGATGGGTCTGGGTTCAAACGGTTGTGGTTTAAGCTAGTTCTAGGTTGAATCCAAATGTCTTGCAGTCTTTGATCCTTGAGCAACATGGCTATCGTTAATAATGTAACGTAAAATCGAAAATTGTACAAGACAAAGTGCAAAAACACACAACAACAAAGAAAGTCAGATACTAGAATTGTGATTGGACGATGTCACAGCCAATCCAGCGAAGAGGCTGCCGTGTGTCTGAGATTACTGATGAGCGGCGGCCTGGTCAGGGGGACGTCTCGCTGTCAGCAGGCATGTCCGCCCCTCAAACACGTCCCCCGTTATCATGCTAATATGGAACGTGTCACTCAAAAGGCCCGCCTAATTACAATGGTTGGTTGCAAAACGCTAAAAAGCGAAAGATTTGCCTGTCTGCCACACACACACACACAGCTAACAGTGTGCGTCCCCACGCACCCCAACTCTTTGTCTCTCTCTCTCTCTCCGTTTAGTCCACCCTAAAACGGCCTCATCCGAGACATGTGATTCCCTGCATTAGAGAAATCAGTAAAGTGTCTTCCGCCAAAAACAAGTCACAACACTCCAGCCCTGGCTTCCCTTAGCACTTGGCCGCGAATACTCCGCCCTTTCACAGCTTCGTTGTTAAACAAGGAGGACACTGGAAGTGAGCTAATTGGCTTGGCAGCCTTCACAAAAGTTCTCTTGTGCTAACAAACACGTTGCGCTGCTCACAAATTCTAAACTTTGCTCGCGGCTACGGGGATTCCATTCGGAAGAATCCGAATATCGGCTATCGGCCGAACGCCCGACACTGGATCCCGTGTATCCCCTGTCCCCCAGCGGGGGGGGGGGGGGGTGGTAGCATGTTGCTACGCCGTGTTGTGAGCGCTCGGCGTATTGAATGTTCAGTCACTTGTTTTGCCCCGCCGGCGCTGCCGTGTGACCTGGCCGGGCCTTTTGACAAACAAAACAGAACCAGAAAAAGGTCAAAGTTCACAGCGATACAGGACAGCGGAGGAGGAGGAGGGCTCCACTACGGCTAGTCCTGCAAGGTTTCTGCGACCGCCTGACCCCCCCCCCCGGTCTTGACCGCTGAAGACTACCGTGGTCTGGACCGGTGAATGACTAGATCTAAATGACTAGGCAGGGCTTCCTGGTCGCCATGACATGAAGGTCTAGTAATAACGGAAACAAAAGGAAAGCTGAAGATTTAATACAACCAATACACAAGTGGAGTATCAATACAAACGTCCCTACACGCGCACATGTATGTTCAAGCATACGTGCGCGTGTGTAGAGGGACGTTTGTAGGGGTCCTGAACAAAAGACCAGTAAGGAGTGTGCGGCACTCATACACTCACAAAAACAACACACACGCCAGCGTTTGGGAGGGAAATTAGAGTGCCAACGGGGATGAGGGGAGGGAAGGGGGGAGCTTGAGGAGGCCCCGTTCCCCTCTAGGGTGCAGGTGACATCCACAGAGGCCCCTCTGACTGGTGGTTGGTACACAAAGAGAAAAGCCCCTCATTGAAACTCAGCAGTCTGGGGTAAACAGCAGGACAGACAGATGGACGGGAGGGGGACATGTGCAAAGATAGACAGCGGGAGAGATTAAACATGTTTTGCTCATGTGCAACATGAATATGTGTTTGTCTAAACCTCATACACCAAACTGCTAAATCTGTTCCTATATTTAAAAAATAAAAATAAAAACGGCTGGTTTTCAGTTGCATATTGATTAGGCTGTGCTCCTTTCGGAAAATCTGCATCAATCTTGAGAATGTGTTGTATATTCGATTTTTAAGCTACACTAACTAGTTAATTAACAAGTTATTCAATTAATAACTAATTATTTTTACTTTGGTATTGCATTCCTTTCTTATTATTGCATTGTTTGAAAGCAACATTTAATTAAGCCTGTATTGGACATGCATTTTCAAGGTAAATGTATGAGTATTAGCCGGGGCAAGAGAGGATTTACACACAAGGTGAAAAATCACAAGAACAATAGCAAGAAATACTGGCCTAAAAACTCATCTCCTCCAAGAACCTGTTCTATCTCTGATGATGTGAGGACCTGTTCTATACTCTGATGGGAGGACCTGTTCTATACTCTGCTGGGAGGACCTGTTCTATACTCTGCTGGGAGGACCTGTTCTATACTCTGATGGGAGGACCTGTTCTATACTCTGATGATGGGAGTACCTGTTCTATACTCTGATGTGCGCGCACATGTTCCATACTCTGATGGGAGGACCTGTTCAATACCCTTAACAGCGTTAAGACCCTATATCCACCTCTGACACATGATTCTTATGAAAACAAAGAGGAGGAACTTTTGTGTGTGATTATGTGTGTGTGTGTGTGTGTGTGTGTGTGTGTGTGAGTTTAATACAATTTAAGGAGGAAGAATAAGTGAAACAAATTGAATCAGGGTGGAATGGAGGCTGTGGATGTTGAGGAGCTAACATTAACAGGAGGTTGAATGGAAACGGATGAGAGACTGTGAATCAGGTTGCTGGCTCGTACTCTTGAGTCTGTGATGCACACCATCATAAGCACACCCACACTTCTTCAGGGTCTGGTCTTCAAAGGGCTGAATCAAAGAAATACATGATTGAATATAGCTTTTAACGTGTGTCAGAAATGGAAGAATTGATTTTTATCATATTTTTTGCAAAAAAAGTATGCCCTCGAAGTCACAGCTTCTCAATATCAGAAGACAACATCGCTCTAATATGCAGGATAATAAAAAATAATCGTTCAAGCTAGAACCCAATAACCATGTCAAACATCATTTTGTTCCAGTTAGAGAAAATAAAATGCAATAGTTTCATAATAATAATAATGAACACAAAAATGCTAGAAAAAAATCAAAAAGCCCCAACACTGTTATGCTGTCCGATGTAGTCTAATAATGAAATGGAACATGGTACCAAGATTCTCCGCTGCTGTCCGTTTGGTTGTTGGCTAGACAGACAATGGTCGCAGAAGATAAACATTGACGTGTTTGCTTGTTTCATTTGAGATGCTGAGAAACCCCATATATGTTCAAGTGTGGGCGGGTTGTATAAAAACAATTCTAGTACATTCAGCACTCCCAGTGGTGTTTGTACTGTTACACAAATACGAGGGCTCATAAAGAGGGCTGCAAACTCAGCCCCTCTGGAGACAAAAAGCCCTTTTCGTATGCATATGATCTTGAACTTGGACGGGTTTGGTGCTTACGCTAGTATTTAAAAAATCCAGTTGTTACCACATCGGGATCCTCATAAACTAGAACCAAATGTGTTCCACTTCAAAACACATTCAGAATAGAACCGTAAAAAAAACAGAAGGAAATCCTAAAATGATTATCCAACAATTCCTTCAGATGAAACGTTAATAACAACATCACATGTTTCAACGTCAAATCTTGAGCCATGACTGGCCAAGGGGAACCGAGGACAGATAAGGTTCCAGCATACCCAATACTGCATTTTAGGCAGTATCGGACAAATTTCCAGACTGGCATCGGTATCGGAACAACTCTAGTGGACTCTGTCTGTTTCTTTTTCGCTAGGGGCTAAGTTTATCAGTGTCTCTGGTACTGCCGAGCGGGAGCCACGGAGCATCTGTCTCCGTTTACACACACTGCCTACAGCACGGCGCCGCGGCGTGCCAGACTGTCCTATAGCCCCGCTGCTACGCTACACTATAGCGCAAACTGGGAAGCGTGTGCGTCGTCCAAGCTGTTCGCCCTCCCACGCACGTCGCCCTCCTCACAGCTCAGCGGCACGCTGTAGAGGTGTCAGACGCTAGGACGGACACACACACACGGCCGGGCATGCTCACCGATTTAATAAAACATTCATTCATTCATAGGCCCGTTTGGCCGAGATTTCAGCGCCTTCCCATTCGTCATGCAGCGGGGGCCTATATAAGGAAGTGTCTGAGGGACATGACATTCAATGTCAATGAAGATGCCGAGCCGCTCTTTATAAATAACCCGCTGGCCGCTCGTCACTGCTGGCCGCCGGGACAGGGGGAAGCCGTTTCATCTGTAATCCGACCGGATCCGCTGATCGTCCCCGGCGCCTTACATGCATTCCTGCAGTGTTTTCATTTTTGTCATTGATACATTCGCCATCAGATATGACTTTGACTGCATTTGTGTATATATAAACACATACAAACAAACACACATACTCACACACACATTTAGCATGTTTATATATACGTACCAATGCCGTTGCCGTTTTCAAGTGAAAGTCATTCCCGATGGTCATTGTACCATGGTTACACACATAAATCACCCTATGCCCGTTTATACCGGTTTGTTCATGTGTGTGTATATTATGTACACACAGACACGTATCGGAGTGTAGCATATGAGGGAACATGCCTTAGGCTGTCATTCTGACAGGCCGAACAGAGACCAGGGCCTCTATTTAGCCGTGGCCCTAGTGTAGTCCCAGGGGCCGGGGCTACTAACGCAGCAACGTAACTGCTGCGGCATGCTAACTATTAGCAGGGACGGATGTCACTGAGCCTGGTGGGACATACACAAACGGTCACACACTCACACGTGCACATGCCCCGCGTGGCTATCTCATCGGCTATATTAGGACCAGGCCCGGAGGCGGTATTCATATCGCTTACGATACAGGCTGCCAAAGGGTCAGTGAGAGACAGGTGGCTCTCCATGGAAAGGTCTCACTGACTTAAAGTTATCCTGTGACGTAACTGAATGGCATGTGGCGGTTCGGGGGGACCAGGATTTGGGCAGGAGAGCAGTTTGGCAGGACAGGACACATGCAGTCCGTCCCTGAGGCGTCAGGTCTGTCAAACAGGCACCTAGCTCCAGAATTTGACTGTTTAATATTTGATCAGCAGGAGGGGGACAATTATGAAAATGTGAGGAGTGAGCTCAAGTTAGAAAATGCAAAGCTGTTTTTTACTTTCTCCCCCCAACCCCCGATGAGTAACCAAGGGCCAAAATTAAAAGTGTGTGCGTTCTTTTGTTTACATGAAGTGAGTCACAAAATGCAAACATAAGCTGTCTGTTTACATTATTACTCACAAAGGAAAATAAAGCACTGTTTCCCTGGGCTTCACTCGCTGTACAAACGGAGGAGCTACACCTCAACTGGGCGGAGTTGGACTCTTATTGACACGGCCCATATTTAGACACATGTCTACTGTACACACACACACACACACACACAATACAACCGTCTAATAGTCAAGACAATCTGGAGGATAAACAGTCAGAAAAGCCTGCCCCTCGTATATACAAAACAGTTGAAACCTGAGCTTTCGCCCATACCACATGCACACAGACCATCGACCAAAAAAAACGAAACCCAAAAACCTTAACCAATCACACGGAGGGTAACTGTGGTGTGCACCAATCAAAGGCATGCATACAGTGTGTGCCTGTGATGGCAGCCATCTTTAGTAGCGGGAGCCAGGGCTGACAAGTTTGGTCTATCATTTTGAGGCCCAGAAATTCCTGCATGTCTGCATACCACAGCATACAGGGGGAAAGGAAAGAACGGAGGAGGAGGAGGAGGAGGAGGAGGAGGTAGTGGTGGTGCAGCAACAGAGAAGGCAGACCAATAAAAGAAGAACATGAAGAACAATAAGATAAGTGAGCACGAGAGAGAGAGAGAGAGAGAGAGAGAGAGCAAGAGAACGACAAAGAGAGATAGAGGGGAAGGAGAATAAGAGCGAGAGTAGGAGAGAAAGCAAAGGAGAGAAGGTGAGAGAGAGAGAGAGAGAGACAAAGTGAGACAAAGAGAGAAGGGAGAGAGCAGTCTTCTTTGGGGGTCGTTCATTTGGGCAGTTTCTGGGGGACTTCTAGTGAAACGTGTACGGCCAGCTAGATAAGCTTCCGAGAAGCGGCGTCAGAGCGATAACCCCTCAACAAGCTCCACGGCAAACAGTGAGCGCGGCGGCCCTGTTGCCAGGAGATGGTGGAAGAGATAATGGCCCCTTTCCAAACACTGACAACAAGTCTTGAAATGTGTGTTTTCCACTTTTTTGAGAACGACTCTAAAAATAAACGTGTTGAATGAAAGATGCTCTTGAAAGAACACAGAATACGGTTGTAAACGTTTGAATGCAGACGTTGCATTAGGAAAAGAGAATAGATTTAACCGTGTCGCAAATACTCTCATGATTTAATACAATTTAATCAATGAATGGATAAAATAATAAAGACAACACAAACAAAGGAAGTGCATTTGCACAGTGCATTGCACTAGAGCTCGTAAGTCCCGCCCCTTCCGGTGGTCCCCATGGGACCTATGAGATTGTCAAATATGAATGGGTTTCAATGGAGAGAAAGTAATTATTTTATGGTCCCAGTCTTTATATGCCCTGGATTACACATAATGTTGTTTGTGGATACTTTTTTTTTTTTTTTTTGCACAAATGACACGAATGATATACGTCACCACCCGCACTTGGAACTCTACTACAGACATGGCGGTCTCGCTGCTCCACTTCACTTCAGAGGTGAAAACCATTTTAAGTCAAGGCATGTGGAGAGTTTCAGTTATGCCGATGGGGAGATCGTCGGTCTTGTCCACGCCAGTCGCAGGGAGCGTGACGTCACGTACAGTACACGTAGTCTTTCTCATTGTGTATTCTCTGCAGACTTTAACTGAACAATTACACAATAAACGGTCAAACTCTTGACATGAAAAATGATCATTTAAATCCACAAACAACATGTGTAATCCCGGACACATAAAGACTGGGACTAGAAAATAATTTACTTTCGCTGATCTCATAGGTCCCATGGTGACCATCGGAAAGGGCGGGACTTTCGAGTTCTATGAGTCAATGAGAGCGATATTGATTTTAGGGTTGCCACGAATCAAACCACACTGGGTGTGGCTCATGTACACGACACAAGTATTATCCATAGGTGTGTAAGAATACTAGTATGAATTATAAGCCCGTTTTATAACATAACGTATTTCTTTAAAATGCATTGTTAGTGGGTTGGGTTAGGGGTTAGGGTTAGGGATAGTTGTTTAGACACTTTTTTGATCAATTAAACGGAAGAAAAGCCATAGAAAATGCAGAAGAAAATGCTACAGGGAAGTGACAAAGAAGTTTGAACAAATGTGTTGGCCCCAGTTTAAGAGTGACATTTCACAGACGCTCCTGGGGAATCTACGTAGAGATAAAACCGGCAGAAGAGACAGATAAACGCTAGACGACAGCCCATCAAACCACAGAATGTCCCTGTCCGCTTTGCCTCAGATCCCCGTTCCCAGCGATATTGTTCCACTAAACACGTCACCCCCAAAAGGACACACGTCGCAACCTTTGACCTCAGCCGGTGAAACCAGGGGTCACATTCTCCCAATATCTCCCCCTCCTCCCCCCAAATTAGGCAGCGCGGTGCCTCTGACATCACCACGTACAACCTTCAGAGCGGGAGGTGTGTGTGTGTGTGTGTGTGTGTGTGTGTGTGTGTGTGTGTGTGTGTGTGTGTGTGTGTGTGTGGGCACTGAAGCCCTGGTGCCGAGAACTATGTTCTTATGTTCCTTCCCAGACACCCAACACGTCCGACCAGCTCCCAGGAATGACACGGTAGCCGCGCGCCCCAGCCCCGGGGTGTAAGAATGGGGAAATGTTTCAGAGAAGAGAAAGAGGTGGGAAAAACAGAGTTAATGTGTATTCAGTGAGGAGAGAGAGAGAGAGAGAGAGAGAGAGAGAGAGAGAGAGAGAGAAAGAAAGAAAGAAAGAAAGAAAGAAAGAAAGAGAGCGAGAGATGGTTTCTGGGTAGAAGGATTTTTAGAATGGCAGGAAATGAAGGAAGGCTGTAGTAAAGCAAGAGGGAAGAAAATGAATTCTCAGTAGGGGAGAGGAGGCTAGGTTGAAGGTGGGGGGGGGGGGGGGGGGGGGGTTGAGGTGGATTAGGTTACTGAAATTTGACACCAACATTGAGTATTTCCGGTAGTAAAGCCACTTTTTTGATGTGTATTTCAGAGAGGTGGATTTCGATTTCTATGAAGGTCCGTTTCATGACATGTACATGGATGCATTCCGTGTGCATATGAGAAAATTAACAATTAATGAAATGATAATGTAATTATTCTGAAATAATTGACGTATCAATAATTATGAAAAAAAACAACACAATTCCAATTCCAACACAATCAACTTAAATAACTGACAATGAATAGCCACCGTTTGCTCCGCTGAATCTTATCACAGGAAATATCCAGTTTGGCACAGACAGGTGACAGAAAAACAACACAGAACGCAGAACACGGTGAACTTCCTGCTGGAGGCGTCGGGTAAGCACCCCCACCGTACCACGGAAAAACCCAGTACCGCCTCAAAGGCACCAAGACAATTCCATGTATCCGCTAAAGCCCGACGTGTCACATGTTCTGGATGCCGTGTGTGTGTGTGTGTGGGGGGGGGGGGGGTTGCTGCTTCGTGACTACAACGTCACAAAGCAGCAACCCCGCCCGTCCACTCGGACCACCATGTGCGGAGGAGGAGGTCACGGCTCTCGCATGTGTGCATGCATGTGCATGCAGACACAGGCATGCACAGTGCGACTTCCCCTCATACACATTCCCCACCTGTGTGTGTCTGCGTTAGGAGGTGGTGTAAACCGGGAGGTGGAGAACGGAGTACGTTGCCTCTGTGGCGCGGTGTGTGTGTGTGTGTGTCGGGAAGGCAAGGCAGTTGAGGGGTGGGGGAGTGATGAAACGTTTCAAAAGGCGAGTAAAGCCGTTGTCTACTCGTCCACAGATGTTGTTGTAAAGGCGAGTGGTATGGGGATTTCATGTCAATTTTTCTTTGCTTCGTTAAAAAAATAGAACTGGTAGGGTATTTTGGCAGTGTTCGGCTTGGCATTCCTGAACCTGAGGTAAACAAGATTGCTGGAATGGATGATGCGTGACGACGTTGTTATTGCTGGGGTCTGCAACGCTATGGTTACGTTCCATCATAACCTGGCATGTGCCCTGAAATTAAAAGTCTGACCTGAAGATAAACAGGAGGATGAATCACGTCACGAGTACAATCACAGCACGGCACGTGAATGTATGAAAGGGTCACGTGACGTCATGTGACCGTCAATCCAGTGACAGCGTTTGAGCAGGGGTGTTATCAAACCCCACACTCGGTCCAGTAAAACACAGCTTTATGGGAATCAACCCTATTTTTTTCCCCACAGTCCCCGGTATTGACACAACGGACAGGTATGGAGAGCGCAAACAGCGGGATCTGGCTGAAAACAAAGTATGATTGAGTGTGAACATGTAGGCGTGCCTGTTGGCTGAATATGTGACGTTCGCGCGGGCACGCATACGCTTCCTACACCGCGGCCGGTGTGTCATGACGGCAGTGGCGCGCGTGCCTCTACTGTGCTTACCCATCAATACGACGCGGCGCGTGTGCATGATGACGCGGGCAGGGGGCAGTTTGCGGTCATCTGAACAACTGAAAACAATCTCCTCTCCCCCGGGATGGAGTGAGAGACACGCAAACAAAAAAAAAACACACACACACACACACACACACCTACACACACACACACACACACACACACACACACACACACACACACACACACACACACACACACACACACACACACACACACACACACACACACACACACACACACACACACACACCCGCATGTGCGCACACACACGCACACACACACACACGGCCCCCTCATTGCTTCAGTCCTCCCCATTGTCTCCAAAGTGAACCGCCTGTCTTGTCATTGTAAACTATCCGAGGGCACACTGACCTGGATGCATTATGAAGCGGTTTGTCAAACCGTGTACTCTTCCAACATGGCTATTTCGAGAGACGCTCGCTTCCTCTAAGCATTTAGTGAAAAAGAAAAATCGCCTCTAAGCGATGGATTTAAATCCTCAGCGGGGTGTCAAAATACTAAATTCTGCTCAGGCGTGGATGGGTTTGAGGGATAATTGCGGCGTCTCCGTTTCAAAAGAGCCTCGAGCCAAACAGCCTCCGACGGGCGGCGGCCGATCTATTCTCACCGATCGCCTGCTGCCGCTCCCTCGGTCACTAAGCCCCGCGTCAGGAAGTGCTTCATACAACAGCAGGAAGTAATGAGGAAGTCCTCCGGCTGACCGTTTGGCCAGCAACAACAGCTCGCCGGCCAACATCCCTTTCCTCTGAATTTCACATTACCGCTACACACAGACACACACTCACACACACACACACACAAGTACATATACGGATGGACGCACACACGCACGCATGCGCACACACACACACACACTCTCTCTCTCTCTCTACAAACAGGGGGTGTCTAAATGATGCAACACATCAGCTTCCCCTTCATATTTGCAATGGGTTGTTTATCTGATCTATTCACACTGAAAAAAACAAGAGCAGCTACAAAACAAGAGACACCATTGGCTATTTTCCCCTCCTACTCTCTAGCAAACAGAATAAAAAACACAGCTTACTACTACTACTACTACTACTACTACTACTGTAACCACACCCACCCACACACACTAGCAGGCACACGCACACACACACTCAGAGCAGCAGATGAAGTGGCCCAGCCCGGTGCTCTGATGCATGGCTTTCCTTGATAGCCCTCGTCCTCTGCTGCCTAAAGGCTACTCTGTGCAACCAGCTACCGCTGTGTATGTGAGTGTATTCCAATTCCTGTGGCTCATTTCAATACATGTATAATTGGTAGGCTATTTTTATACCATACATGGACCTTAACTTGAGCTTGTCCTTATTGTGTGTGTGTATGTGTGCATTTCCTTGCGTGTGTGTTGTATGTTTATGTTCCTGTGTGTGTGTGTGTGTGCGTGCGCGCATCTCCCCACAAGCATTGATATGCATTTGTGTGCACTGCAGAGAAGAATGGGAGAACCGGTCCATTGATGAGCTGTGGCTGAGAACGGACCCCCGGGGCTCTCTGCTTGCACCGCGGCTAACGCAGCGCTCACTGGATGAATAGGAGGACTGCACGTGCACAGAGTCACACAGCGTCCACTGGCACGCGGACACGCGCAAACAGTGCTCACCCAGTACACACCCAGTACTCACTCACAACCAGCGGCGTACGACTAGACAATGAACTGAGAACACATGCACGCATGCGCGCACACACACACACATGAACATGTACACATACACACATGGCGCACTGACACATACACTCACATGTGCGCACTCACACACATACGCACATGTCGCACACGCACACACACGCACATTTGCGCACTCACTCACACATACACGCACATGTGCGCACGCGCACACACACACACACACACACACACACACACACACACACACACACACACACACACACACACACACACACACACACACACACACACACACACACACACACACACACAGCTATAAATGAAGCCAGGTTATCAAAGTTAATTTGAATTTTCCGACGAGGATGCAGCCTGGCAGGAAGAGAGACACCAGAGTAATTACTACAGCACCACGTGCATCCCTCAACTCTCCCTTTCTTAGTCTACCTCCTCGTTTCTTTACAAGTACATCCCTCCTCCTCCTCTCTGATTGCCTCTCTCCTTTTCTCTCTCTCCATTACCCATGCACTCCCCCCACCAAATCTCATAAGATATTCATGGTAATTCAAACACGCCAAGTTTGTGTGTGCTGTGTGTGTGTGTGTGTGTGTGTGTTTGTGGGCATTTGTGCGTGCGTGCGTGCGTGTGTGAAGTGAGTAGGTGAGTGGGCGAGCGAGACAGGGGGAGAGCGGGCGGGAGCGAGTGAGCGAGTGGAGCCGCCAGGGGGAATGCCTTAGCCATCACAAATGGACAGCATCAAAGGAGGAGCATGTTTCCACGGCGATCAAAGGGGAGACGGGGCGAGAATGGGTCCTAGCGCCTTGATCTCAGACGCCAGTACAGCGGGCCCATCCCTCAAGCAGAGTAAGCACACTGTACGAAAATACACTAATTATCCCAATTCTTCCGATAGAAACTCTGAAGATCCACTCCATACGCAGCGGGGCGTCCTTTGTCGCGTGATCACCACGACAACGTCGCAGAGTAATCGTATGGCTGTCTCAACCAGGGCCCCTCCCAGGTCCTTATATCCCTAGATGAAATGCTTTTGAGGACCCTAAAACACAATTACAAACCAACGCACGCGCACCCACACCCACGCACACACACATGCACACACACACACAAACACAGTATATTTACCACCGCACGGCTACAGAGCTGCTGTTTAGAGCTTTAGTTTAGAGCCTTAGCTTTAGCATCTCAGCTAACGCAAGAGCCCAGGGCCGGGGCTGCTCTGGAATCGATTGACCGGGGGAACGCAGGGCTAGCGCAAACAGCTCAGACAGCTAGCCAAGGACAGGCTGCCGTAATAGCAAAATAAGCCTCTATGTCAAAGGTCAAGTGACCCAGAAAACTATTCCAAAGACTCCCCCCCCCACCCCCCCCCCCTCCCAGCCCCCAAAACAAATCAACACAAGGGGGGAGAGAAGGGAGCGCGGTGAGAGAGACTCATGAGAAATATTAGAAGACCAAGGCTCACATACACATACCCATACAGTACGCTGGAAAGAACACCTCTTCTCTTCCAGCAATAACTTAGGTGGAGATTTGTGGAGATTTATGATTAAGACGAGTACACAGTAGAAAACGTGATGGCACGGTTGCCTTGACAGTAAAGGTACCATTAGTAAGGTAATGGAGTTTTAATGATCCTTATCTCCACTGAGATTTTCCGTTAATTGGGCTGATATATCCCAGCCACCAGAGCGATGCTACCCACAGTGTCTTTCTAAATTAAAGGTCACCTGTTTGCAACTATGAAAATACACACAGACACGCATGGGATCTCCCTTAAGAGAAATGTGTGTGTTGTGTGTGTGTGTGTGTGTGTGTGTGTGTGTGTGTGTGTGTGTGTGTGTGTGTGTGTGTGTGTGTGTGTGTGTGTGTGTGTGTGTGTGTGATCTTGGCACATGAAGAAGTCATTTAGCAGTGAATTGCTAATTAGTCACCACCTCAGGAAAAATCAGTAGGTAGTTTCTTGCGAAGAGAACCGGAGACTGGCTGGAAGACCGGAGTCGATGGGGAAAACAAGAGAACTAGCGAACAGTTTCACACGCGACGGGGATGCTGGGCCCGGCTTGTTTTTGTTTGGTTGCGTGTGCAGGTCAATCACATGCTCAATTGACTTCCTTTAACCTCTTAAAACTCTCTCAGCCTCTCCCTCTCTGTCCTCCCCCTCTCTCTGACTACTTACCTCTTTAGTTGGAATATGTGTATGGTGTGTGTGTGCGTGTCTTTTTTCTCCTACTTCGCTACATATTTTTGATGAGTTTAATACTTTTACTCCAATCCATTTTTCATGTGCTGAATCGTTACTGGTTACAATTATAAAAATGTTATCCCATTGATTTCTGTTGGAAGACTCATTGCTCGTTGGACGGAAACGGAAAGGGGGGCTGTTTACGTTTGGTTGTAGTCTTTTTGTTCGGTTCTCCGTCTCAACAGTAGGACTAGAACCGAACGAAAAGACTACAACCAAACGTAAACAGCCCCCCTTTCCGTTTCCGGCCAACGAGCAATGAGTCTTCCAACAGAAATCAATGGGATTTACTAAATGCAATAAAATAGCAATCAAACACGACAGAAACTGTATTTTGCTACGATACTTGATTTGGAACATCAACAAACACCACTAACCACTCGGTGAGTTGCACATTTCTGAAAACAAACGTTTAGGGTTGTTTTAGCCAGTAGCCAGCCATTCTGAAGCAGGCAGGGGCGATTCTAAATGAGCCAAATACCCGAGACAGGACCAATAGTCAAAATGTCGGTGTCAACCACTCTATTTCAACCTAGACAAACCAGAAAGGGGGCTCAATGTTCAAAATACCAGAATTGTCCTTTAACTTACCCATGTTTGTCACTTAGCCGTTTGGAAAACCCCTCTGACCTTTGAGATGTTTTAGTTGTTTGTTTTTACATAAACACTTGTATGTGGCCTTTGACAGCTTTAAGACAGCTCTGTATGTATTCCTGTCCTTGTACTGCTGCTACAGCCAAAGGAATTGTGTGTCCTTAAGTTTAAATATTTGAGATAATATGATATTCAAACTTTTGACTGCTTTCTTTAATATAAACACAATACTTTTACTTTTACTTTCAGTACTTGAGTAGTACATTTTAAAATAAACTACTTGCAATACTTAAGTACAAAACATTTTGTAGTTTAGTACTTCCACTTAAGTGGGGTGTTTAAAGAACACTTCTACTCAAGTCACTTTTTTGATACAGTACTTGTACTTTTACTTAAGTCTGGGTCTCTAGTACTTTATACATCTGTGTGTGCATGTGTGTGTGCCTGTGTGTGCATGCGTGTGTGTGTGTGTGTGTGTGTGTGTGTGCCTGTGAGTGTGTGTGCCTGTGTGTGTGCGTGTATGTGCATGTTCAAGCGTGCCCGTGTGTGTGTGTGTGTGAGTAGGTGTGTCTGTGTCTGTGTCTGAGTGTGTGAGTGTCCATTTGAATGTGTCTGTGTTTGTGTGTGTGTGTGTGTGTGTGTGTGTGTCTGAGTGTCCGTTGTGTGTGTGTGTGTGTGTGTGTGTGTGTGTGTGTGTGTGTGTGTGTGTGTGTGTGTGTCTGTGTGTGCCTGCGTGTGCGTGGGTGTATAGTATTGTGTAAGCGTGATACTGGCTGGTGGACCCGCTGAGAACAGAGTGTGCCATCATGCTTCAGTGACAGATAGAGAGGCTTATCTGACCAGGAGGAGCACGACGGCGCTCTCCTCGGCTCTCCTCTTTTCCCCTCTCCTGTCTCGGAAGCTGGACCCCAACTCGGCCCCCCCACCCTCCCCAAGACCACCCTTTCATCCATCCATCCATCTAACACTTTACTCTGGGATTTTTAGTTAATGAACTGGAGGTCCTTTGGAGTCAGTTTCATGCTGTACGCTCGCACACACACACTCACACACACTCACCCAAACACACACACAAAATAAGTGGAAGCCAAGGCACACGCCAGAGTGTTCATAGAAAAACATTGTAGTATTGCACCCACCCACACACACCAACACCCACAGAGAGAGAGAGAGAGAGAGAGAGAGAGAGAGAGAGAGAGAGAGAGAGAGAGAGAGAGAGAGAGAGAGAGAGAGAGAGAGAGAGAGAGAGAGAGAGAGAGAGAGAGAGAGAGAGAGAGAGACACACACCACATGGTGTCTCTGCTAAAAGCCATGAACAGTGACTTGTTTTACTTTGGCGCGCTCTATCACAGCACTTACTCATAGAAGGCCTTGGGAAACGCTCCAGTTATTCAAGGCAGAGGACTCACAGCAGTGTTTAAAGTGATTAGTGTTATAAGTGGTGTTTCTGTTCTGTCCTGCAGAAAGAGTCTCATTACGCCCTTTCATACGAGCGCGGAGGCTTGTGCTGTAAGAGGCTGCTCCGCTGCAGATCGGGTCAGTGTTGATACAACGCGAACATGACCAAAGTGATCTGCATTTGTAATGACCGGCGTTGAGGCTGTGAAGGCCTCTCTAATGAAAAGCTGTCCCTAAAGTGACACTGCTCATATCTGGGCGGCATGTGGCTCAAGAGGTAGAGCGGGTTGGCTGGTAACCGGAAGGTTGCTAGCTCGATCCCCGGCTCCACCTAGCTGAGTGTCCAGGTGTCCCTGAGCAAGACACCTCACCCTAACTGCTCCGGACGAGCTGGCTGTCGCCTTGTGTGGTTGACACCACCCTCGGTGTGTGAATGTGTGCAATGTGCATGAATGGGTGAATGTCAGACAATATTGTAAAGCACTTTGAGTGGGCACTGGTTAGAAAAGCGCTATAAATGCAGTCCATTTACTAATAACATCTCTTCATTATCTTAATAAGGAGCGACGATGAAACATTGTTATTGACCATGAGTGATTCCAAATCCTCATTATCGTCTGTCTTTCCAATGGTCTGAAACAGCGCCTCCTCCTCCCCCCTGCAGACACGTGGAGGTGCGCCTCCGTTTGTGAGTCGTTAGCGTTTTCGATTTTGTGATACTCGGACGTAGTCAGACTCAAGCAGGACTCACTGTACTCTGCTGACCAGCCGTCCTCATGGCAAAGCCAGCAAGCAAGCGTAATACTCAATCAGGAGGCACAGCGTCGGTGACAGCTTGTCAAAGCCAAGAGAGAAATTGTAGCCTGCGAGTGACCAAGTCACTCAACGCACTCTTTGGCAAGCGCAACCCTCCTGTGACAGACGTACTTAAACATAAATGTATATGGACACACATGCATGTACACAGACACTCATCACCATGCATTGGGTGACAGACACACACACACACACACACACACACACACACAATGATGATTTCATGTAGCTCTATGGGGTCTTTCGGTACCGATTATGCAAGCTTCTGTTTTATTTGCGTGCGCAAAGGATCAGAGGAAATCTTGGCTCTTACCTCGGGCAACGAGACCCCTGTAAAAGGCAGCCAAAAGCAAGCAGAGTTTCCACTCACACATAAACTCAAACGCACCATCTGATGTCCGCTTGCTGCATGTGTGGCCATGTGTGGCCACTTTTAAACCTCCCAATATTTCCTTTCTCAGCCCTTTGTTTTTGTTTTGCAGGTGCAGGTTTTCCAAAAAGGACAATAGTTTCATTTTCATTGCCTCTGATATGAAACAGATTTTTCTTTATTCTTTTTACACACTTTGGTTCAGATAAATATCTCACCGTTGATCTCACCAGCTGTATTTCATTTCAACTCAGAAGAGGAGTTATATTCTGATGGTTCTAAACAAACAACTTCAGTGAGTCAAGTTATTTGAACGGAGGGGGGAGACTGTTGCCATCTCTTCTGAGGACAATGCAAACAGATATTTACAGTGCACACATATCATGTACTGATGTTCACTAATGCGCACACACACACACACACACAAACAGGGAGAGAGGCATTGCATCAATATCTAGAAATGACTGGTGCTTTGACACACAACACTTGACTAAACTGACACCTGTCACATGACATGCAGCAGCGTGTCATAGCACCTCCCTGGCCTTCCCAAACCAGAGGACACACGCACACGCATGCGCATAAACACACACACACACACACACACTAGAGCTGTCAATTTTCTCTATAACCCGATTCTAATTTCTAGTTGGAGCGAGGTAGAGAGAGAGAGGTAAAGAGAGAGAGAGAGAGAGAGAAAGAGAGTGCTGTAAACACTCCCCTACCAGTCAGACGCAGGGACAGGCGGTAGCAGGAACAAAACAACTGGTAAAATAACAACACAAGCTGTAATCGCCTTCACAACAATAATAAGCGGGCTCTGTCACAATGGAAGCCTGTCTCGGTGCTCGGGACATGAAAAGGAAAATGTGACCGAGCGACTGACCCAGTAGCACGCTGGCGACAGCACAACACTGACCCATGGCTCACTTTGACCCGAGAACATAAAGGCTGTGTAATTTATACCAAACAAGTATATAGTTATAAATCAGACTCCTGCATGTCGATGTGTCCCTCGTGTTTGTCTTGACTCGCACTCTCTCACCGCTTCCCTTGCCGCCTTTCACTCCTTAAACTCTGTCGCCGTCTTTTCTATTTTTTTTTTTTACCCATAATGCCTACCTGTCATTGTGCGGTTGGCTGTTTTACAATGCAGTGGAGCCCTTTCTCCCATCAAGCAGATCACTAGCCTGTAATTACAGGACACTTACCCACAATGCCCCAGTCAATGAATACTAATCAGAGGGCGGGTCATGTCCGTGACCCCCCACCCCCAATTGCTAATATCAAGAGCACCCCCCGCCCCGCCCCCCCCGTATTGTGGAACTCATTAAGGAAGAAGCTATTTGGGGCCAAAACAAAACCCGCCCCAGATTGATTTCTGCGAAGGAAATTGTCCCGTGCATATTCACTTTACAACAGGCAGGGTGATGGATACCCGAGTGCTGGACCATCACCTCCGGCCGGTCAATACGGACATGTTTCCACCACCATAACCTCCTTCTAGACTCATTCTTCAACTCCTTCAGCCCCCAGACACACACACACACACGGCGCACTCGGGGACAACATTTAAAGCCTGGGCACCCATATCGACTAAATACCGGTGGTGGTAACGCATCTATAGAGATTTACATTAAAATGAACATTTAGTGCATTCAGCTGATGCTTTTATCCGAAGCGACTTACAAAAAGTGCATTTGTCAGAAGAAAAATTAACTATATATTGCTCTCGGTACAGTAAGGATGTTCATAAAACCAAACATAAACTCTGAACAAGTGAGTCGTGAGTCTTTTGCGGAAGCTTTAGATTCAGCACAAACTCAAGTGTGCATGTTTGCATGTACTCGCACGTGACGCACACACCCGTCCAACCAGAGAGAGTTCAACCATCCTGACACGCCCCCGCCCCCCCCCTGCGCTGTGACACTTACTTCTCTGGCAGTGGTTCTGCGTCCAGCAGCGGCCCCGGAAGTGGCCGTTGATGGTGTTCTGCAGGCAGACCTTCTGCCCCTGGGCCGTCCCGGGACACACGTCGCCGCACTCCCGGTCTTTCTTGTTCTCCACGATGTAGTTGTCCTCCGTGTCCAGCACCTTGGACCAGTCCAGCGTGGCCAGGTAGCAGAGGTCCGGGTTCTTCTCGATGCGCACGGCGCCCCGCGTGATGTTCATCAGGCTGTGCAGGCCGATCTCCTTGAGCTGCAGCATCTCGAACAGCACCAGGGCGTAGTTGAAGAACAGGTTGTTGCCGCGGATCACCGTCAGGTTGGGGAAGAGGTCGCTAAGGCTCTCCAGGCCGTAGACGCGGAACAGCAGCAGGTAGTCCGTCACCACCCGCAGCCGGGGGAAGCTGATGCCACGGAAGTCCTCCTGCTTGGTCTTGAACATGAGCAGGATCTTCAGGTGGCCCTCGATGACCGTGCAGTTCTCCAGCGACATGAGGTCCGTCACGTTGTTGCGGATGTCCTTGCTCGGGCAGACTGGAGGTGAGAAGGAATGGAGGAGATAACAGAGGACACATTAGTAGCTGCGGCATGTCCTCCCTATCTAAGCCCCAAGTGTTTTGCATTAAAGCAGAGAAGAGCAATTCACAAACGCTGCCTCTCTCAAGTCCCTTGAAAAAAAGAAATAACTGACTGCCTGCAATCACTCCCACTCTCCCTCACTTTACTCTATGTTATTTTCCTCCCAACAGCATCTCCCCAGAGAGGACATTATTGTTCAGTGCCGTCTAATCTGAATCTGAGGCAGAGAGGAAAGGGTTACCCGCGCTAAAAGGCTTCTCTGCTTTCATTCATAATCTCGCGCCTGCACATGCACAGCTGATGAGTACACATGCACATGCACATGCACGCACACATACATACACACATACATACATACATAGACAAACACATACACAGAGATTTCATGAAAATTCATTAGGGGACACCTCATAGATGTGAGAGAGAAAAGCGACACAGTTGCCGCGGTTGCTATTGCTACACATAGCAACAAGGAAATACTTCTTGGCGTCAACACATGAACATGAAGTTGATCACAACAGCGGCGTCATCTAACTCCTTGTCATTCCCTCTCCTTTGATCGTCCGATATCGCTGTTTTAATACAGAGCGGGGAGAGGGGGGGGGGGGGGGGGGCGCCAAGATATAGAAGGACACACGTGATCTTACGAAGGACTTAAATAGGGTTTTGTCACTGTGGCGAGGAAAGGTCAACGTGTTGACACACCAGCTGACCGAAGGTGGCTGAGCGATGATATTTGGTCATCTCACAGGTCCATCCATAGCATGTGCTTGTGTTACTCAAATAAAAATGAAAGGAGCAACCGCGATAGACGCACAGCATACAACATATGCATGGTTTATAGTTACAGTTTTAATTAATCTAAGACCGCCATGACTCATTTTACACAAAAACTTTTATCTATCCACCGGCAATCTTTAACGCGTACAGAGTAAAAGACCAAGACAACAACAACAACAACAACAACAACAAAAAGGCTGTCCCAGTCCGATTAGCCACACACTTTATTGCCGTGTTTTCCGTGCTGCCGTGGAGCGGTTAGTGACCCTCGTCAACCTGTGGCCGTGAGCTACCCATTAACTCATAATTCTGTTAATAAGTAAACGGAAAAACATGTCAACAATCCAGGTACACACAGCGCGGCGGTAGCGCTGCACATCAATGCGGAGGTTAAAGGTCTTCTTTGAATGGCCGGCGGCCAGATAGGGCAGGAGACAGGGAGACTGTTGTTTACTACGACCAAGCAAAGACCCGATCGGCCCGATACGCAGGACAACGTTTTGACCGTCACCACGTCTGATTCAGTGTATGAACGGGAATGGATTGAGGGGTAAGCTTGATTCTGAGGCAAACGTTTTTTTTTTTTGCCATGGGATCAAACGGAACCAATGAAAGAGAACTCAAATTGAACGACGACTTCGGGGTGAAGAGGTCATTTTCCTGACACTAGTCCGTGTTTGAGCTCTGTTCCAGAGTCAAGTCCCAAGCCCAACCGGCAAAAGATGGAGGGAGGGAAGCTTTGACATCCTGAAGGGTCACAAAGAACTTGCAAAACTTACAAAAGGCAGCTGAACCTCCAACTTGGTGACACCATTTATTTGACAATGAAACTATGGGCTAGTACTAGCCACCATAGTACTAGTTCTGTAGTACTTCTCTTATTCTCTATACACACTGTAAGGTACAAACAGCCTGTCTTCATTAGTTAAGGCCTTACAACGGTGAAAACGCTGCCTACAGACTAGGTCAACGGTGTGTATGCTTGGGGCTTCTGTGTGTGTACATATAGCCTCTGTGTGAGTGTCTAGGCGATTGATAGAATTAGCTCATGTATAATTTGAAGACCTAAGTAAAAACCTAAAATCAACAATAGCCTCTCAAGACAGTGTCTCCAGAGGTTTACTTGGCCACTTGTTTGATTCAGCACAAACCCGATCCCAAAGACTTCTGGAACAAAAATCCCAATACTGGAATTGAAAGCTTCTATGACAACATCCAAGCAAAGGAAACCTCTATATTAGGTCTGCAAAGTTTAGCCTCATGGTGTGCCGTTCAAAAGGAGCATACTCAAACATAGTCATGTGCTAATCCAATTCCTTCAATAGTTGGGTTTTAAAATGGCCGTTTACATCAACCTGTTGGAAGAGAAAAAATCCAAAGCTACTTTTATGATGTGACCAGAAACCAGACGCACGGCATGTTTACCTGTTATACGGCGACCGGGGCCACTGTATAACCATAACTCAGCCAGACGGTTTTTTTCAAAGTTACAAACTAATCTAGGGCCGGTTGCGTTGGGCCTCCTACTCAGCATAAATGAACCCTCAACACATGTCACTTGAAGGCGACAGGCTTCCTCCCTCTCTTCCCTTCTCCGCCAATAAGCTTAAAGGAAAACGCGTGAGAGTGAAAGAGTGAGAGTGAGAGAGAGAGTGAAGGAGGAGAGTTATTGAAGTCTACAAACACAGACTAAACTATGTAAAACCACAGGAATGATGGACGCCGTGTTTAATTTATTTTCGCATTGGATCGACTTTTTTGTTTTGTTCTTTTTTGTTTATGCCGCTTCATTGAAGTCAAGAGACTCATCTAAAGTAAATTGACGAAGCCCTGATTTCACGAGCCGGTGGGTGGTCATGGCTGAAGGCCGCTGCAGTGCAGGAGCCTCTGCTCCAAGACGCTGATGGGACTCAGCGGAGATGACATCATGGCCGTCGGTTAAAAAGGCACACGCGGCCTCCGTCTGGGGTCACGCAGAGGGCCAAAAATCCATCATGTGAGCCACCTGCTAATCAAGCCATTGGCCATCGGTTGAAACCGCAAAGCCCCCGTCGCCGCTCATATGAGGCATGTGTGCAGCAAGGGAGCCGCCCACGCGCACTGCTGTGGCGCGCTGACGGGTTTGCTCTTACTGACACAACCTGATCGCCTAACGCGTCTCCCACGGAATTTCCTACGGGTTGACCTTAAGCGTTTAAAAACACACACACACAGGACAACGCTGTTGCTCACAAACAGATGTACTCTTTCATCGGGTCATGGGAGTGTATGGCTCGGTGGCAAGACCTTCGGGACAGAGGTGGCCATTGTCATCCCTAACATAGCATACTTCCCCTATAACAAGAACGAATCAATCATCGGCAACAGTGGAGAGGCAGAGAGAAAGGGCTGAAGCGTGAAGAGGAAGTATCAGATCCCCGACCTCGCCGCCCATGGGCAGTGGCCTTTCCTGTCCCGCGGCGGTCATACTTGAGACCTTTATGCTTTATGAATGGCCCTCAACGCCCACCATACATCACGTCCACACAGGATGCTACAAACAAACACCCAATGCACACCAACAACAACAACCCCCTTGTTGGATCCAAGCACTAAGACGGACTGAAACAAAAAACGGGGAGAGACAAGGACAGACAAGGAAAGCAGCTGTTGTCGAGTGTACTTAGCGGTGCTTCACAGCCCAAGGAACCCTACACCTCATCTCGGCTGCCCTATCGTCTTATCTCCAGGAGGCATCGCCGATGCAGGCCTACCGGCCACCCACTCACTGTCCGCCCACTGAACACCTATTGTGCAACGTAACAAACAGTGTTACGTAACGCCTGGAGAGGGAGTGGGGGGGGGGCAGTGTGCAGCAACAACACGCCCCGTCCTCCAGTGATCTCCGAGAAGGTGACAGAATACACAAACACAACCTTTACTCATGAAAGAGATAATTATGGTCTTCACTCTGTTTTTCTTCCTTTCGACCTGAGACACATTTTGTGTCCACTGAAACAAGGAGGAACGTTGTTGTTTCTTTCCCCCCCACCCAGAGCAATGCGGAGCACATACTTTAGATGTCTTGGCAGGGCTCTGCTGACACTAAAGCATGCCAGCAGGCCATATGGGGGAAGCTGTACTGCGGCTGGGAGCTCCCTCCACAAAATGGAGTCTTGTTTTTGAACTGATGAGGAAAAGATGGCAGGAGGAAGGGAGGGGAGGGGTGGTCAAGGGTAGGGCAGAGAGGGGGGGGGGGGGGGGGGGGGGAGAGGTGGGGAGCTGAATGTAACGCCATCGGGGTCGAGCCAAAAAGGCCACTGTGTCTTTAAAACAATGGGCCCTGTCCTCACTCTCTTCCCTCCCAGGTTTGGGGAATGGGAGGGAGCGGTATTAATCGCAAGAGCGGAGGGTGAAAAGGGTTACAGGCAAATGGGGGCAAAAGAGAGGGGACCCAGTGAGGGGGACGGAGCTAGGGGAGGGCTGTGTAACTGGAGCCCGGCTAGGCAGGCAGGGTGACGTAAGGGGCCTCCAGAATGGCTCGCGATCACATGCATGAATGGAGAGCCCCTATGGCTCACTGTTACATGACAGGCCACACAGACACACAAACAAAATACACACCGTTGGAAGGGATATTAAGATAGCTACTGATCAGGCTAATGGCATGACACTGAACGTACAAGTGAAGGGAAATGGCGCAATGGTGTTGATAAGTAAGTTGAGCATAAGAAGAATGAAAGAGGGGGAAGAGGCAGGCATGCAGGTGTATAAAGAGAGAGGAGAACACATCGGTAGCCTAATTAAGACTTTGTCTTCATCAATTCAGAAATCTGATGATTGGAGAACAAAATTGACATCCAACTTTACATGCTATTCTCTATTCTGTGGCAATCATGCACACCGTTTCAGAAAAAAATCCAACATTTTTATGAGGTTTAACATAGATTTTAAATGATTCAATAAATCAAGCTGTCTGTTGTTTAACATGAAAGAATGCAATGGGGGTGGGGCTGGGGGTGGTTGTGTGTTGTGTTTGGAGAACTCTGGCAGACAATGACAGTGAGCCCTTCCATAACCCCACCCCACTGAGGGACCACCCGTACCCAGACTGCTTGGTGCTCTCACTGACCGACGGGGCCCTCTTAATTACAATAACAACCCAATCAGTCACTAATGAGGATGTAGAGAGAGGGGGGCGGGGGGTGTGGGGGGGTGGATATTGTATAGAAGGGGACCGGAGAATAGACCAACTGAGACACACTGTAATGTTCAATTATGGGCCATACCATTAGGGATCAGAGCATGCACTGCCAAAGGAGAGCAGAGGGGCCGGGCACCTGCCCTGCCCGCCCCCTCTCTCGCCCCCCCCCTCCTCTCTCTCTCTCTCTCTCGGTGTGACACTTAATTTAGCAGCAGGAATGGGAAGAGGGGGGACAGGGGGGTATGAGACAGACAGAGGAAGAAAGGCTTTGCGCTTTAGGCGGGAGAGGACCTCGGAGGGCCGGCTCTAAGGCTGACTAGGGACTCCCCCTCCCCCTAGAGGGACATGGTTTAGGATTATTTTAAATAAAAGGGGGATGCTCAGATGGTAGCCTGATATTCGGTTTGTTTATGGATATTTTGGATTAAAAAAAACAGATATACCAGGTAGAGCACAGGTAGCCAAATATTTTAAACTTGTCAACAATAATAATAACTGACAATTAACTAACTATCTAATTAATTAACTATCTAATTTAATCAGCCAAAATGATCCATGCATTAGCCTTTATTAGGCTATTGTATATATAGCTTTCATGGGAAAATGCATAATTATAATATAATAGTAGTTAAATACATTTTTTACGGGCTGGAGGTCCGTAAAAAAAAAAGTCAACATTGTATTTTGTATGCAGTATAGCATGGCAGGAGTTAACCTATTATACATCAGAAGGCTATGGTGTGAAAGATCCCCAATACCTTCCATGCAGTTGGACAGAACTATAGAGTTCTAGAGTTCTGGAGATGTCGTGGCATGTGGCAGTCCTTCACTTCTTATGTAACGGTTGTTTATTAGTTGTCTACAGCAGGGCTATATAGCAAGCCCAGTGGATTGGTGCAATTTACAAAAGGGAACTATGCACCGGAACACATGCACATGGTTTTCTAAGTAAATATTGTTTTGGCACAGAGACTGCTTTTTATCTGTATTTTATGGCCTCAACAGTGTCCATAAACCGGCAATATTGTACGTTCTTGACATCAGACTCAATCTACATCGACAGGCACTGTGGGAATCAGCAGAAACACTGGCCTGTTTGACATCTCAATGCTGTGCATTGTAGAGTACGGATTTGAAAGACTATGTTACAGGACGACAGTCGACATAAAGGCACACAGCGAAAAACAGGACTATAACAGTGGACCGTCAGACCTGAGACTCTTTTCAACCGGGGTGCGACTGAGGTCCCAGAGAAGAAACCCAAAAGCTTCCATCATAACATAGCTACATTTCAGACAGATCCTGCTGTTTAATTATAGAATTACGTTCTCTACAGGAGAATTTAATACGTCAATTCAATATGAATGGTAGCGGGCCTGCGAAGGGCCAAAGATGGATGGCAGCTGGAGAGAGTAAAACACGGCGGCAAATTGAGAAGATGATACGCAGGGCAGAGTGTATACTGGTTTCTGGAGCGATCGATAACGGGCAAAGTGGATACCTTGAGAGCCTATACCCATTTTTTAATAAAATCCCAAAAATGCACTGCAATAAAAAAAAAAACCTTTGTATTCCATTAACGTTTTCAAGTTTGGCAACAGGACCCTTTTACACAATAATAAAAATGACCAAACAACTCTGCTGAAAGGCGATTCATAATATTCCTGTGTGAAAACTGGTGTCACTGGCGCATTAAAAGTGATGGAGGAGGACTCAACAAGGCATGCTAAAAGAAGTGGCCTGTCTTCGACGGCAGAGGACGGTGACGTCCCACTCTGCGACGATCCGGGCAGTTAAAGATCACTCAGCGTGTTATGATTTTGGGACCTTGCTGGCCTCTAGTGGCCACTATGACCTTTTTCGTGTTTTTGTGATCATGTCAACAGCTGGTCACGCAAACTCCCAGAGCTCCAGCCTCAGGCCCAGATCCTCAGTCGGCACCAGATCCAACACCTCCAACTCCTGGTCCAGAGCCGCGCCTTCCCACTCCACAGAGATATGATGGCAAGCCTGGTGAGTGTTGTGGTTTCCTTACCCAGTGTCAGCTCACGTTTGAACTCCAGCCATCCCCTTTTCGCACTGAAAGAGCAAGGATAGCATACGTGATTACCCTATTGACTGACAAAGCTATAGCTTGGGAGACCTCCGTGTGGCAGAGACAGGGCCCAGAATGCTCAGAATTTAAGATTTTTTCATAGGACATGCTGAGAGTTTTTGATCAGTCTGTTACGAGTGCTGAGTCCGCAAAGAAACTCATGTCTATCCGCCAGGGCAAGGGTAGTGTGGCAGACTACGCTATAGCTTTCCGAACCCTGGCTGCTGTGAGTGGATGGAATGAATCTGCTCTTGTTGTGGCATTTCATCATGGCTTGTCAGACACAGTTAAGGATGGATTGGCTTCTGCAGGCTGCCCAAGTGGTCTTGAGCCTCTCATCTCCCACGCTATGCGTCTTGATAATCGTCTCAGAGATTGGCGCCGCGACCAAGGCTCCAACCAGAGCTATCCTGACACTCCTGGTCAGTCCTGGATTCCTGTGCCACTACCTCTTGAGAATCCAGAACCCATGCAGATCGGACGCACCCACATTACTGCAGCAGAACGGGAACGCAGAAGAATAGAGTAGTGCTGTATCTATTGTGGAAAGCCCAATCACTTTCAAGCTACTTGCCCTGGGCTTCTGGGAAAAGACCAGGCCCGTCCAGCCGAGGGAGGGTGTTGACGGGCGCCTCTCTTTCTCCCAAGTTTACTGGTCAGGGGGTCTACCTACCCATTTCCATATCCTGGGGGGAGTATCCTCACTTCTGCCAGGCCCTGGTAGACTCTGGGGCTGCTGAAAACTTCATAGACATCAAACTAGCCCATCGACTTAATGTTCCCTTAGAAACCCTTGATTCCCCGTGTCTGTAACAGCTCTTGATGGCCAGGCACTGGGTGACGGCAAGGTATCCCAAGCAACCAGTCGTTTACTGCTCAAATCTGATGCCCATCAAGAGGACATCACCTTGTATCTTGTTCCCTCACCTGAGTTCCCTATGATTTTAGGATACCCTTGGCTTAATCGTCATAATCCACACATTGATTGGGTATCTGGCCGTAAAGTAGAATGGGGTCCCACCTGTCATGCCACGTGCCTCTTTTCCAGACCCTTGTCCATGCCTTCTGAGTCTCTTGATCCTGCTGAGTTGTCCCAGGTTCCCACAGAGTACCTGGATTTGGGTTTTCAGTAAGAGCCGAGCCGCTGCACTCCCAGCTCATCGATCTTATGACTGTGCTATTGATTTGTTGCCAGGTACGATGCCTCCTCGAGGAAGAATCTTCTCTTTCTCTCTGCCAGAGCGCAAAGCCTTGGACACCTACATAAAGGACGCTCTGGCCTCGGTCTTCATTCGGCCTTCAAATTCCCCAGCTGGAGCCTTATTTTTTTTTGTAAGCAAAAAGGATGGTGGGTTGGGGCCCTGCATTGACTATCGTGGCCTGAATAAAATAACTATACGCAACCGTTACCCACTCCCTTTAATGTCCACAGCCTTTGACCTCCTGCAGAGTGCTACATTTTTTACTAAGTTGGACTTGCACAATGCTTATCACCTTGTCTGCATACAGCAGAGTGATGAATGGAAAACTGCCTTTAACACGCCTTTGGGGCATTATGAATATCAGGTGATGCCTTTTGGTCTAACCAATGCTCCAGCAGTTTTCCAAGCTTTAATTAATGATGTTCTTCGAGATATGATAAATATTTTTGTTTATCTTGATGATATTCTAATCTTTTCTAAGACCCTGCAGGACCACCATCAGCATGTGCGGCAAGTTCTCCAAAGACTCCTGAGGAATCACCTGTATGTCAAGCCTCAGAAATGTGAGTTTCATGTTTCAGAGGTGTCCTTCTTAGCATACATCCTGAGAAAGGGTGAGGTGCAGATGGATCCAAAGAAGACCCAGGCAGTGCGGGAATGGGCCACTCCCAAGTCTGTTAAGGAGGTCCAGCGCTTTCTAGGGTTTGCGAACTATCGCAAGTTCATAAGGGGTTTCAGTTCCGTGGCAGTGCACCTCTCTGCTCTTACCAAGAAAGATAGGGGCCCATTTTGTTGGAATCTCCAGGCAGAGAAGGCTCTCAAGGATCTTAAGCAGCGGTTCTCTTCGGCATTGCATCCCTGTGCCTTTTTCTCACATTGTCTAAGTCCTACAGAGTCCAGCTATGATGTGGGGGATGGTGAGCTTCTGGCTGTGAAGATGGCCCTTGAAGAGTGGAGACACTGGCTGGAGGGGGCTCTACATCCATTTCTGGTGTGGACTGATCACAGAAATTTGGAGTACCTGCAGCAAGCTAAACGTTTGAATCCCCGTCAGGTTCGCTGGCCCATGTTTTTTAGCTGTTTTGACTTCACCCTCTCGTACCGACCTGGTTCTAAGAACGGCAAGCCTGATGCCCTGTCAAGGCAGTTCATCACCAACAATCAAGAGGATGAACCAAGGCCAGTTATCCCAATGTCCAGAATTGTGGCTCCTGTTCGGTGGGGCATCGAATCCACCGTTAGACAGGCACAACGGAGCCAGACCCTGGAACTGGTCCAACAGGATGCCTGTTTGTTCCCCGACGAGTGCGGGCCCAGGTCCTCCAGTGGGGACATTCTTCCCATCTCATGGCAAGGGATCCAAAGAACGTTGGAGTTTCTGAGAAGATTCTGGTGGCCTGAGATGGAGAAAGAAACCAGGGCTTTTGTGATGGCCTGCTCAGTGTGCACCCGCACAAAGAATCCTCGTCAGCGTCCCCAAGGATTGCTGCACCCTTTACCCATCCCTAAGCGCCCCTGGTCACACCAGTCTGCTGACTTCATCACCGGTCTGCCTGAGTCTGAAGGTAACACTGTTATTCTTGTTGTGGTTGACAGGTTTTCCAAGGCCTGTCAATTCATTCCGTTAAGTAAACTACCTTCTGCCTTGGAGACTGCCAAACTAATGTTTGATCATGTGTTCCGAGTGTTTGGGCTCCCTCAGGACATTGTGACAGACCGTGGACCCCAGTTTTCCTCTCGGGTGTGGCAGGCTTTCTTCCTCGGGGGCCACAGCCAGCCTCTCATCTGGCTATCATCCCCAATCCAACAGGCAGACAGAGAGAGCCAATCAGGAACTCCAGGCTACCCTGAGAAGCCTGGCAATGGACAACCCATCCAAATGGAGCTCCTGGCTGCCGTGGGCGGAGTACGCCCATAACACCCTCCAGTCCTCTGCAACCAAGATGTCTCCGTTCCAGTGCCAGTTTGGCTTCCAGCCGCCTCTGTTCCCTGAACAGGAGGAGGATGTAGGAGTGCCTTCAGTGAGCTACTTCATGAGACGCTGAAGGACGTGGAGAAAAGCTCGTCAGGCGCATTTGCGAACACCCAAGGCAGCCCAGGCCAACCGGCGATGGAGGCCAGCCCCGCACTTCCTTCCTGGCCAAAGGGTTTGGCTGTCATCCAGGGCTCTCCCTCTGCTGGTGGAGTCCCAAAAGCTTGCTCCTTGATACGTTGGCTCTTTTAAGGTTGTCCACAGGGTCAACCGAGTTACCTACAAGCTTCAGTTACCCCGTTCCCTAAAAATAAACCCCACCTTCCATGTTTCCCTTTTGCGACCGTTGCTCTCATCACCTCATACCCCTGCCCCCAAAGACCCCCCTCCCCCTCAACATGAACAAGTTTTTACTATTCACCGGTTGCTGGACTCTCGCGGGTGCGAGGTGGAGTTCAGTACCTGGTGGATTGGGATGGCCTCGAGGAACGATCTTGGGTCAAGGCGCAGGACATTTTTGACAAGAACTTTATTCAGGAGTACCACTGTCAACATCCTGACCTTCCAGGGAATGTCAGGAGATGTTCCTAGAGTAGGCTGTACTGTTATGATTTTGGGACCTTGCTGGGCTCTAGTGGCCACTATGACCTTTTTCGTGTTTTTGTGATCATGTGTTTTGTGTTTTGTTTGTTGTGCTCCAGTTTCCCCACCTCTCGTTATGTGTGTTCAGCCATCTTGGGTTTGCCACCTGAAGTTCATCTTTGTCTGTCATGTGATTAATTAGTGTGTGTATTTAAACCTGGTTTTCTGTTACTGCTGTGCTGAGTCTTTGACTACTTGGATTATTCTTTGCTACTGGATTATCATTTTGGATTTTGGATACACTGTCTCTTGCCCTGCCTTAGTTGGATTGTACCTTGCGACGGACGAGCCAACTGCCACACAGTGATGTCCACGGGGAACAGTGATGCTGAGGAAAATGCACATGAGCCGTCGTGATCAACACGTACCGTCTTGCCCCGGGCCGAGGATCGAAACGCATGGCGGACATGGACGTGGTACGGCAGGCGGAGAGTGTGTGCACCTGTTCCTCCATTAGCGAGAGCCAGCCTCCCATTGACGAGCATGGTGAGGGGTGCAGGTCTAGCCTATTTATAAACAGCCTCAGGTTCCATTACAGCCGAGGCACGGGGCCAGGCCGTGGCAAACTCAAGCAGAGCGAAAAAGAGCAGCGACACGCTGCCTCCGAGCTGCCGGACGGCTCGCCAGTGAGAGCAGAGGGGCCCGGATCAGAGCCCACCGGGGGCTGTGCCTGCCCTCGCACCCGCCACCAGCCACCGCCTAGAGCAACCAGGCCAGTGGGGGGGGGGGGGGGGGGGGGGGGAAGAGGAGACATGCACAAAAGGAAATAAGCCGATCGACAAGCAAAGAGGAGAAAAGAAAGACAGGGGAGAAGAAAATAAAGAGAGAAGAGAGTGACAGGTCATTGTCATTTGTTTTCAAACCACAACAGTCTTGTTGTTTATTATTCTGGCGATCATGCCGTGACCTTGAGGGCGAGGGCGGCGGCAGCGAGTGGAGAGAGGACCAGAGGACCAGAGGAAGAATAGCGCTGTGCGCTGAACCCACTTCTGCATGCTGTCACTCTGGCGATGAGTTGAGAGACGGACTCGAAGATATTTAAAAGGCTGAACAGAATAACTTTGCTGTGTTGTCTCCTTTGTTCACCGGCGGCCCACGTTCATTCAACTTGAAAGCCCACGTCTCCGTGCAACCTGACTAGCCAACCTTGAGATGCCTGCGTCACAAATCAATCCTTCAGTGTGGTCCAATGCAGCACAAGAGAACAATTATTATGCTCCAGGGATGATTACAGTGAGATGCTGCATTATTTCATACTATGAAGTCTCCTCCCTAGGCCAAGATGTGGTAATATGTAACTCCTCATACCACAGAATTACCCGCATCGCATCCCAGTTAACGGATTCCATTAATAATAGTAATTAAAAGTTAATAATTGAAACAGAAAGGGCACCACATCGAGTCTTTCCTTCGGTAATAAGTACATAACGGTGTGGCCGGTCTGGCCTAGAGTGCTCCAGACGCACGCAAGCCAATGATCAGCGAGAGACCGGTGTAAATATAAAGTGAAACACTGGTATGAGAGAAAACGTTGAGATGCATGCTGCGAGTGAGGCCTCGCTTACGCAGTGAACCTTGCAGTCCTATAATAGTCATTAAGGTAAGGCCAATGCGCTCACATAGGGAGCATGCAGTCAGAGCACGGGCTGCCATCAGATCCATACTCACTCATCTTTCAAAGTGCATTCGGGAAGCCATCCAAGAGCCCTCTTGAACTCTGTTTACATCCCAGTGGATTAAGATACATGATAGAAATGTCAAAATATTTCATTTTCACTTCATGCCTTTTATTGACAATATATTCTTTCACCTTCTTCTGACAAATGTACTTATTGTAAGTCACTTTGGATAAAAGCATCTGCTAAATGCCCTAAATGTAAATGTCAATGCCATTGACTAAAAACCAAACAGTATAAAACATCTGAGTGGTATAAACAGCCTATTTGGTGAAATATCCGGTGATATAAAAAGCATGGCCTGGGGTACCGTCTTGATTCAAACACCTGGTTTCCACACAGACAATAGCGGAACACTGCGCTGCACACAGACACATTTCCCCTTGTATATAATCGTCATTGTTCTAGGAACCTCCAGTACAGGGAAGCAGTGGTTGCCCCGCCGCCCACGGCCAACCACGATCCAACTGCAGCCCCAGACCTCTTCCATGGCAGATAAGATAAGCCATTGTCTTTGTATCAGATGTTTCTCTCTTCTATCACATCCCATTTCGTCATTCCGAAAACCAAACCATTTTTTTGCCTTAGCTCCTCTCCGCTTGCCACACATGTCCCCGCTATGCAGTACAACGTAGGACGTTTACACACAAGTGGCCTCACCATCGGTGGTCATGGAAGAGCACGATGATGGTTTGGTGACATTTGAAGCCTCGCCACACCCTCCCACGTGGGGGTAATTTCAAAAGATGTAAACAACTTCATATTTTGGAGTACAGTGCCAAACTGCAGGTATGATATGCTAACACTGTGGTTGTTTTGTTTTCCTAGTTGCACGTACTGTCAGTTCAAGTTGCTACATCTTACTTCGGTTTATGAATCCGTTTGAAACGTTACCCGGTTCGGTGGTATGCAATTTACATAAACAACAGCATGCAACCGGGTTTCACTGTAAACTGGCTACAAGATTCCCATCTGGAAAAAAAACAGGGGAAACCTCAATAGCACATACACACACACCTTCTGGCCAAAGGCTCACAAAACAGCTCAACCAGGTGGTGCGGCAAACAAAGAAAAAAACTGTGCATGTGGCGACAACATTCCTGAAATAGTAGCCAGGCTTTGGAGCTGAGAGAAGACGGGAACAGGAGGTGATCGTCTGCGGAGTGGACGGAGAGGGGTGAGCCCAACAGTGCAAAGCAGATGGGCAGAGAGAGAACACACACACACACACACACACACACAGTGTGTGAGTAATACTGAAAAAAATTCCCATGTTCCTTTTCATCTTCCCACGTTACAGTGCGCCGCTCCGCTCAGCGTCTTGGTGTGGTGAGCCGGGGCCTGAGAGGCAGGCAGGCAGGCAGGCAGGGCTGCGTTCCTCTGCTCCGCTTCCAGCCACACAGCAGCAGCTGTAGGGCCTGGCCCCACCAACATGGCGACCCGCAAACCGGGGCAAAGCATGGGTCAGGATAAGCTACGGCTGGCTGCTGCTGCTGCTGCTGCTCCGTCAGCCTCCGTCAGCCTCCGCAGGCCGCCCCATGTCTGTGTCTGGCCGTACACATTGTACAATCAAAAGTCACCCTATCAAAACGATTGACTGCACCTCAACCGGGCCTGACATTGAGTACTCCTCGAGCAACACTAACAACGTGGTAATAGCAACACTTAGCCGGCCCGATATAATGTGCTCAACGAGGAGAGCGGAGATGCTTTGGAGAAGGATAACCCGAAGGGGAATATTTAAAACGGGAGGCTCATCAAGACAAGATGGGTGGACAATTCTGAAACAGACTACTCCGCTCATGCCTGCAAGACAAATCTGTCTGCGAATGTGGGGGACTGGGATCCCCTCATTCAGCGGTTACCTCCGGCTTGCCTTTACACAAGCTTCCTGACCAACAGTTGTTGGCCACAATTTGATTTTAAGAGGAGTAGAGCTGAACCGCAATGAAGCACGATCACTGGAACAAATCCCCCCCCCTAGATAGCGTAAAAACACTGTGCAACAGGATGCTGAATCTAGGTGTTGAGGCCATACAGGTGAGAGGTGGGAGTGGCCCGGTCCTGGCCTGGCTGTGCTCCGACATGCCAACACTGCCTTAGAGGCACAGTGGGCTTGACCTCCAGCTAGAAGTGTTGGTTTAAGAGAGCTTTCCTTTTGCATGGAACGGAACACTGGGCTCATCCTAAGCAGAGCCCCCCCCCCTCCCCCTGTGTGTGTGTGTGTTGCAGGGGAAGATGCAGCAAAAATGTAGAACGGATTAAACTTCATATAGAGACGTTCAAGCAGGTGGATAGAGGGAATGGAGGAAGCAGCGTGCAGGACGACTGGACAGCAGGTGGCCCCACACATCCCACATCTTCTTCACCTCTTCTTCCATCCATCTCTTCCATTCATTTTGCCACCCTGTTTTGTTTTTTACATATGATCTCGAACATAGTAGTCTGTGCCATTTTGTCACTGTCACTACAATAATACACCGCAAGTTAGAAAGAACTGTGGTTAAATGTTTTTGACCGTCTCTTCCTTCCAACCAGTTTGTACAACATCACCTTGGACACTGGTCACATTATCAAGCACTACATTTGTACCCCCTCCCTTTTTGCAACCCTACAAACGAGGGGGTCTAGGGGGTACGGGGTCTACCTACCACATAAACACCAAAAACACAAACCCCCTTATGTTTGGTTTTCCTTGGCCAAACCCCCCCCCCCCCCCCCTCACTCTGTGTGAGTTTTTCCATCTAAGATTTCAAGCAAGCAATCCGTCAATGGAACACTGATGTCGTTTCAACACCGCCCCCCCCCCCACAGGTAACAAATCCATCTCTGTTGGCGCGTCTCTGATAGACAAGTCCAGAGCCTGTGGCCATTCCCTCGCATTGTAAAATGACCTCCATTCATTATGCTGCCTCACAGTGAGGCGTGCGTCAACAAGCGCCCTCCTGGCTCTAGATGTACTTGGGAATGTCCAATACCAGGCCCTCAAAGCGGGAGACACACGCTTTCTTTTGATCTCTGCATCACTTTCTCCTCTCCGTCTCTCTCTCTCTCTCCTGAAGTCTGTTCTCAGTCCGTGCATTCCCCCAGAGTTTGACACACTCATTTTTCTTCCCCTTCCCTCTCTCTCTCCCCCTCTTACTTCTCTTCCTGTTTCCTTCTCGCTTACCCGCCACTTCCCTTCCGTTTTTATTTTGTTTCCCCTTCTCTCCCCCTCTTATCTCGGCCACTTACCGGCAGGACAACAACATGTGTCGGGTGCTAGGCAACAGCTGTGGCGGTGTACAGAGTACAGCCATAAAGTGACCTCAACAACATGGACACATCCACACAACCAAACAAACAACCAAAGGGTTCTACGAGTACTAGTAGCCGTAGTAGCAGTAGTAGTAGTAGTAGTAGTAGTAGTAGTAGTAGTAGTAGTAGTAGTAGTAGTAGTAGTAGTAGTAGTAGTAGTAGTGGAGTCATGGGAGCGTACTTCAGAGAATTAAAGCATGATTCAGTGGCTGGCTGACTTGGGTGCTTCGCCATACTGCCCAGGTTGGCCCTCGCTGGTCAGGCTTATGGCCATCGTGGTTGGCACCGGCTTATTTTAGAACATCGCCACTTCACAGGAATACAAATAACAAGAAAAGGAGCATGCAGGCAGGGTGCGCCTCACATTCATGCACGTATTCACTAGAGTACGTACACACACAAACAAGCGCACACACTCACACACACACACACAGAGTTGGATGAGAGGCAGTGGAACACATCATATTATATTATCCTACTGAAAGCATTTAGATAGCAAATGTGTTCATTCAACCGTCATCTTTGTTTATCGTGAATGCAATATCAGACAATATTTGTCTGATACAGACACTTATAATTCTCTTTCTTGGCTAGAAAACAGAGGAACAACTTATAAACACCACTGTTTCGGCAGATTAGTACATGCTTGGTACCAGTAAACATATTACTCCTGTGACAGTGGAACCCTCTCTGAGGGATTGGATGTACTCAAATATATTTCAGATATACACAGCAAAGCCCTGTAACTTACTGACAACACTCGCTGTCCCCGTGGTAACCCATCGCTGACAACAATTGCTGTCACCATAGTTACCCATCGCAGTCCCTCTCTCCAGAACAAAACACAGAGCCCTTTGCCAAAACACTTGTGTGCCACGTGTGTGTGTGTGCGTGCATGCACAAGTGTGCTCGTCAAATCAGAAGCCACACAAACACTCACACAGCATAATCAAGAGGTCCTTGTGGCGGCTTTGCTGGTGTTGATGATGATGATGATGTGCAGGTGTATATGCCAAGCATCAGTCGGACCCAGCTGGAGTGAGCCAGCCTCGTATAAACGAGACTAAAGCAGGCGACAATATAATAGAACACAGTAGAGTGAGAGGGACAGAGAGAGAGAGGGGTGACAAACAGATGGCATGCACACCTCTAAGAGGGTACGAAAGGGGAGCGTTTCCCATCCCATAGAGAGAAGGATTAGCAAGTTGGTGTGTGTGTGTCCGTGTCTGTGTATGTGTTTCCATGCATGTGTCCATGTGTGTTCCCGTGTGTGTGTACGTGCGTGTGTGTGCGCGCTCCTCAGGTCTTCATGTGGAAGGCGAGTCTGCCGGCTGTGCGCATCTGCAGCGCGACAGAAAAACAAGTCAGCAGTAGAGAGTGAACCCTCTCACCCTTTTAGCAAAACAGTAGGGAGGAGGAAGAGAAGGAGGAGGAGGAGGAAGAGAAGGAGGAAGAGGAGGAGGAGGAGGAGGAGGAGGAGGAGGCGGAGGCGCGGAAGAGGGGCAGTGTCAGAAGATGAAGGAAGGAAAGGAAGAGAACAACCCGTCTAGATGAGAAGGGGGTAGAAGAAAACGGTAAGGGCCATCGACTGAATAAATCAAAGTACTTAAAAAGGTGCACCAGGCCAATGTAAAGGGGGAAGACAACTGTCATGCGCTATTATTCACCCTTCTCATGTGCTGTTCACTGACAACACATAGGGGTATGAAACTAACAATAACGGGGGGGGGTTATCATGAGTTATCATGAGACAATGATCATTTGCCCATAATTGAGAGGCAAGCAACGGGACAGTGGTACGTCAATAAAAAGTGACAATCTGTCATGTAAAGTCAAGTATGTTTACGACAGCATTGGGACTGCCTAATGCAGTTTGGAGGGGAGCGGAAAGTTGAACAACTTGTAAACATTCCTGGCGCTGCTTTAAAAGTGACTAAATTAGGCTGCATTTGCCTTTTAAATGCTGGTATTTCAAGCTTGCATCGTCCCTCACACACACAATTGTCAAGTCCTGCATGTTGACAACATGTGCCTTCTGGTAAACCAAGGTAAAAACACTCCAAAAGGTGTGTCACACTCACTCAGATCAGCTCATGCCTAAGTCTAATAAAACAACCCATGAACTTTGGATTCCGGCTTTGCACACAGTTTCACGTTCACACTTTCCCTTTTCCTAAATCCTAGTCGGTATGCAGCTCTGTCCTTCAGGATTTGCTTGGACTGTGCCGATAATATATAAGATGAAATTAAACACAAGCCGGCTGTGCATTAGCCCGTTGCAGGATGTATATAAAAAGGAGCATGTTATGATGTCATTGGTTGAAATGTTACACCTGCCAGTGTGCTGAAAAGAACAAAAAAAAAATCTGTATTGCATAACAACAACAATATTGCTTGTTGCAAGTAGGTTTCTGAGTACTAGATGGCTACAATAATTCCTTGCCTAAAACAAATAAAATATTTATTTGATTTCACTCAACCAATTGAATTGATTGAATTCATTATAAGATCAACACCCATGATAATTCTCTTCTAATCCATCAGTTTCCCATGAAGCATCCCATCACGCTACTTAAGGCCCTGCTCACTGGTGCTCTGGTGCAATATCATGGCATTGGGTGATTGCTAGCCATCATAATTATAATAATGTTCACGATTATTATAAGTAGTCAACAAATGTATCATTAACGTATGCAATTATGTGTGGTGCACATGTTTCAAGTCTGGTAGTTATTTACTAAGGACAGACTTTCTAAGCCCCACCACAGTCATATAACAACCTCCAAGTACATTAAGAACATCATGGACGGACACACACACAAATGTGAAGAGACATAAGATCTGTACATGTCTGTCCCAACAGATAAACCCAAAACTCAACATTACCAGCCGTACAAAATATGAACTAACAAGGCCTCTCCCACAATATCAATATTTCAATGTTATCGTTCATTGTCTTTTGTGATATGGTGTCACAAATTGTCTACATCACCGAGTTCACTCAAGCGAAAAGCATGACCTAAAATGTGCTTTGGTGAGGGAGGGGGGGGGGGGGGGTTCAGAAACAACTACGCTTTATATCACCTCCTTCTGAAATGTAAGCAGATATTGTGTCATAATACACGAGCGAACGGAAAGCGTCTAGTGGCTTCATCACCAAATCAGTCTGCTGCAGTCATCTGGGGGTGGAGGGGGGTTCCGACAGCACCACACCCCCCATGCTAATCCCTGCATTACAGCCACGGCTCAAACTGAATATTACAGTGTCAAGTCGCCAACAGTTAAAATAGAGCAACACGGCCCATCGAATAAGATGGTTGCAGCATGGCGTAATGGCACTTGGTGTGTGTGTACTTGTTTGTGGATGTGTGTATGTGTATGTGTGTGGACGCGTGTGTGTGTGTGTGTGTATGTCTACTGTGTGTGTGTGTGTGTGTGTGTGTGTGTGTGTGTGTGTGTGTGTCAGGAAATACACCACTGTAGTAATCAGGGGGTTTATATTATATACTGTATAGAATAGGTTTCTATCAGAATTACAATCGTGTTCACTGGGCATAAAAGATCGGTTCTGGGCATAAAATAACAAAAAAAAAAAACACAATCACATTCACAAGACAAAGCATGACAGTTTCATCCAAAACAATAACATTAAACCATTGGATGCACACAATGTCCAAACAGAAGGAAAAGGTGCATCTTGAGTTTAGCATTGCGATGCTACCCCTCTACCGGTTGGTCTGCCTGCCTGCCTTCGTTACTTGCTCCTGAGATAGTCCATGTTAATCATACGACACTGTGATCACTGGACTTTTGTCTAATATGTCAGTGCGAGATGTTTTACATTTCTGTGGGACTTTTATTCAAAGAAATACCAAACAAGTGGTATGAAAAATGACAGAATTTTCTTCTTAAGAAAGAAGTGCCGCTGGTGTACATGATGTGTATTTATTTAGATGGCACGAGATGACTATATTAAGAATGAAAAGGGTGCTTTTTGAGCCTTAATCCTTAAAACAAGCTATCCAGAATGGTCGTATACATCAGAAAAGCAAGGTTGGTTCAATTGAGTGTGTAGACTATAACCATTATTTGCAGTTAAAAAAAAAAAAAAGCTTTTGCTCTGTTTACTTTGTTTTTCAATTAGGCGTGTGTTTTATTAATCCTTAGCCATGTGATAGTTATCAAGATCTAACAAAGCCTCTCTGGAATATACAATTTAAATATTTCTGAGCATTCACTATTAGCTTATGAAGAGAAACATGCACAGTATCAATATGACACAGTATAATGCAGTATAAACATGCTATGCTACAATGTTGAACACTGGACTCAGATATGCTACCAGAATGTTCTCGCTTCGACAACAGATCAAACGGCAATGCATTGGGAGTCAAAGGTCAGGTGGTGTTTGTCTTCTGACATTGGTAACACTGTCGAGGTGCTTTAGGAAACACTGCTTCACACACACACACACACACACACACACACACACACACACACACACACACACACACACACACACACACACACACACACACACACACACACACACACACACACACACACACACACACGAACAAACAAGATTAAAAAAAATGCAGTGGCAAGCAGTAAGAAGTTGAAAGGGGTAGCCTACTTTTAGAGATAAAGGACCCCCTCTGACAGAACCTTTCCACTAACGGCAGCTGAGATAGCCCTTCTGGACAACACCACAAGCACATGACACCCAACGGGTGGGGCATTTCTGACCTGTCCAAGAACACAGTAGAAATCTATAGACAGTGCTGTGGCTGCCGTTTCACCGACAGCACTCTTGCCTAACATGGAATCCTCTAAACTAAATAAGTTGGCGTTACATCTTAAAACAACAAGTGCAAAGTTCAAAACATCAATATGATCAACTACAGGAATCCATGACTTGGGTGCGTGGAAACAAGAGACAGGAGAACCAGAGGCTGAAGATGTCTTATTGGACAGCAAGCAGTCCCAGAGCTGTCCATTGAGGGACAGTTCAGAAGCTTGGCCCCTTCTACAGCACTCAAGACAGACACCTGGCTATACCGAAAACATAGACAACGCTCATGGATCGGAAGGGTGCTGCTAGTAAGAAGCCAAGGCAGTGAGCTAATGAGAATGTATAGACCGTAGTCTCTCTCCCTCACCCTCTCCCTCCACCTACAGGGTGGGCCACTTCAAACACATTCCAATCCATGCAAAGTATTGTGGGAAAATGCCACTGTTCGCTCCAGTGAAGGGTGCCTAAGGACTCCCAATAGCAAACGAAGAGGCTACCATACACAGACACCAAAAGACACGGATCACACATCAAACCGTCTTACGTTTTTATTTTGCTTATGTTTTTAATTGCTTGTTAGTTGTGTTATACTATCAAGCACAAGAGCAACACCAATAACGATCTTCTGAAGGTACCATAGGTCTGACAGTGCAGACTTTCAAAGCTGTACATACACAGGCGGCGACATACACATACACACAACAACACACTGAAACGCACACAAACAAACACACACCCTCGCCTTTCAAAAAGAGCATTTCATGAGCCTGAGAGAGGAACGAGAAGGGGGCATGGCTCTCAGTTGCACAACTTGTTTTTCGCTAGTTATCCAAGGAAAGAAGACAGCTCAGTGGTTTCCTCTGAGAGCTGATTACCAAGATTAAAACCTTCACACAAACCTTTCCTCCATCAGAACCAACCCCGTCCACCACCCGTTAAGAGAAGGCAATGTTACATTATTCAGCCTGCTGTCAGAAAATCACAGTCATTGGGGTTTATGATAAAGTGTTTGACTATGGATTCAGAAGGAAATATTTTACAGATTTTTGGTGATGGTTTGTCTTTTCCCCACCCTTAGGCATAAATGGCCCTAGAGTGCTAACTTCCAAAAAATGAGCATTGACCCGAAACAGCAAATGACATGTGCTCCACTCCCTCAAAGAGATACCAGTAGACTGTTTATTCAGAGATCATCTTTCTCAAGCCCCTGCCTCCTGATCGACCCTGTAGTAAATAGCCATAACATGGCAAAAGCAGTTTGTAATTACGCAACTGGCAATTAAAAGACAGGCAGTGTTACTGCATACATAATCAATTCATCAATTGTATTCATCATTTAAAATGGTTAGGATCAATGTTGCTGTGGACATATATTGAAAAGTGCTTTATCGGATGTTATTTATGGAACAGTCTTAAGCCTAAGCTGTTTTCTGCTCGAATGGGTTCTAATGTATGACCATCGCTCTACATACAGTGCGATAGTAAGAATATATAAAATGCAGAAGAAATTATCTATATTAACGTGGCTGTAGAACGATGTTCGCTTAAACACAGCAACAGAATCGTTTTCCCATTCAAACAATTCCATCGGTAACATAAAAACACAAAACACATGTAACAGTGCAATGGATGCCGATTATTTACTACGCTGTCATCGCAAGATATTAATTGGAAATCCCGTTCATTGATACAATTCGCCCCGTGATAGTAATCCCTGGCAGAGGATGTTATGATAGCCCTCGTTGCAAACGCGTGTTAAAGTGTATCGTGGGGGGGGGGCTAATCCGCCACTTACAACGGGGATTTCGAGAATTTCCGACGACGAGTGTGTGTGTGTGTGTGTGTGTGTGTGTGTGTGTGTGTGTGTGTGTGTGTGTGTGTGTGTGTGTGTGTGTGTGTGTGTGTGTGTGTGTGTGTGTGTGTGTGTGTGTGTGTGTGTGTGTGTGTGTGCGCGCTACATTTGTTTACGTTTCTGGCGAGAGCAACGTGCGTGTGTGTTGTTGCGCCTTGTTGTCGCCGCGAGAGGCCTAGCTGTGCTGACGGGCACCAGGCGAATCCTGCAACTCCCAGTTTAGATCCGCTGCAACAGACCCCTCTCGTCCAGTCACGACGACTAATCTGGCCCTGGGGCTGATGCATCCACGACAGGCCTCAATAATATATCTTTAAGGAGAGGGGCAGGGCTAAGGTATTCTTAAATAACTTTACCAGGGAATACAAATGAGAGGCTGTGTGTCAACAACTGCTTGTTGTTAATTACAGGAATAAGACCTCGAAAGCGTACAACAGGGGGATATACCTGCAGTGCCAAACACTCACTTCATCTCTTGGGACGAGTATTGGTTCTGCGCTAATAATAAATATATTTTACAATAATGTATTCGTTTTTACCTCACTGAAATGCAACTGAAGACGCTTCGTTTAGCCCTTGTTGTATTTGCACTACTTATCGTTCTATCTACGTTATTTCGCCTGTTGATAAATTCAGTTGAATCATGTGCAGCACTTTAAACTTGCAAGAACGAAAAAAAAAGTATACTTACTTTCGCCATTCAATAGTCCAGCCTGGCATGCAATGCAGATGCACACTACAATAAACACACATGGTGTTTGCGGTTTAAACGTCCAGCATCCCATGTTGCCTTTCCAGGTGATTTCCTCTTGTATAAGTTCATACAAAATCGACGACTAAAGAAAAACGTCCTTTTATAATAAGTATGTTATAATAACAAAACGTATACAAATCCAAATGTGTTTAAATACACAGGCAAAAAAACTTGGTGTCGCCCCCCCCCCCCCCCTAAAGGGGCCGGGGTCCAACGTGGTTGTATTATGATTTAAAACGATGGGAGTTTGATGAGACCCTTACAAAAGTCCGACCACTTAAATAACGTGGTCTTGGGTTCTGGCGAAACAAGTGCGGATATAAAGCTTCATGTTCCATAAGCGCACACGGTAGTTGTCTTTCATCTGTTTGTCACAGCGTACCGGAGGATCCAGGAAAAAAACAGGTCCAGATCACCGAGGAGATCAGCGAGGAGTACCCGACGGCGAGCCGCTCGCCACGGGTTCACTCCATGGCAAGTATGCCCTGCTCCCGTCAACGACTTCCCCCAAACAGTAAAAACCCCACGTCCAAAAGCGGTGGTTGAGTTGTAGTGAGGACCACGATCTCCCTTCAACGAAGCCCAGTGTGTTGGGGTCGTAAGTTAGTAATAACACCAAATGAGAAACCAGCGTTGACCGTTGTTAAGTTGTTGTTATTGTTGTTGTTGTTTTTAAGTCCACAGGTCTCTCTCACGTATTTGCTGTAGTGTCCAGTCGCGTTTTTTTTCTCAGTGAAGCTCACCTTTCCAAGATGCGATTGCGAACACACCGATGTGTCCACATCACCGAGGTGGTGCTGGAGTACGTGCAGGGAAACGTGCTGCGGGGGGATCGCTTCCCCGACGACCTTCCTCTGAACTCCTTCACCCCGCTGACCACGCCGCCGCGGACCGATGGGCAACCCGGGAGAAACGCACACAAAAGGGACTCGGCGGAGGAAAAGCCCTGTTCGTTGAGTGAACCACGGCCGACCTGATGAACTATTAAAAATAATAAGCGGCGGTCTCCAAGCTGGGTGTCGGGAAACAAGTGAGAAAAGTCCACACCACGCCGCCCGTCTTTTTCAGATTAGCTGGAGGGGAAGCAGCTAGCTAACAGCAAACGTGGTCTCTGCGCTGACGATATAGTTAAAGTAGATGTACCGTCCCCGACAGTCCAAGGATGAGGTAAACAATAGTAAAAAGCCTTAAAAGACGGCTAATGAGGAAACTTCTATTCCCGTTGAAGCGGTACCTCTCCCATCAGGTTCCCCGCTTTCGTCTCTAATGGGTCTCCACCAGTAAACAAGTCCTGCCAGTCAGCTGCTGGGGCACGCTCGGTGCGCCGCAAAGCCCGGACTGGATTCCCATCAAAGCCCGTACGAAGTACGGATCCGGACTGTCTGCGCTACCAACAGCAAACTGCCAACTATGAATCATAAGCGATATGTCTTGTGTAAAGATTCGTCGGAATACGTATGAAGTCGTTTATGTAGTCTTACATGTTAAAATCTGTTTATCGTTTAGTGTATATTTTTTGGAAATACTTAAACTCATACTCTTCACGGATTCGAATTCAGTGTTCTTTTAAGTTTACCGTGGCATTGGACGTTGCATGACGAACGAGTTGGAGCGACCTCAACTGTAAATCAACACAGTATGGATCTTTTCCATCATGTGGAGATGCATATGAAATGCATTTGAATTATTCACTTTGAAGTGAATCAACCGCAGTGCACGTTTGCGTTATATCTGTTTTCAACCATGTGGCAGGTTATTCCCGTTCAATAATGACGCAACTACAAACTAGAGACAGCACATGTGGAGCTGGGACGCACAGCCCCAGCAGCTTTGCATAACAAACATCCTTGTAATAAACCCGGCTCTCATGATGGGATATCTGCACAGAGTGAGCCAGTAGCCTAGTAGTAGGCTATGTTCTTTCACCTGGCAGCCGTTTTGTGGTATTAAGAATATCATATTTTTGATTTGTGTTCTTTGATGTCGATCATGAGAGAGGTGAGTGTAAACGGATCAAAACAGAAGGATCCTCTTACCCACTTCACTTTACAGCTGGTCACGTTGGCAGAATCCTCTTGTTTCCATTGGACAGAACAAATGATGAAATAGTTGTACATATACATGTGTATATATATTGTTGAATGCATTGACATAAACTGAAACATTTCAGTTTGACTGATTAAAACAGTATTTCATCTGTACTATGTCACACTGCACGCTCGATTTCATGAAACATGGCATATTTTCATCTGGGGGGGTTAAACTTTACGTATCCTATAGGTATAGCCATATAGCTGTATCCTGTAGCCATCAGCCTCGATCCAGGGCCCGCTCTCCTCACGTAGCGCATGGCCTCTATTGGGTCCACTAAGTATCTCTCTGCCATCACTCTCTGGAGCCATTCTGCACTCAGGAGAAAAACATATCCTGCTAATTGGAATTCATTATGAAAATGAAAGCGGATCATCGATTCATTTTTACTTAAAGCACACACAACACCCTGACACACACACGCATGCACGCACGCACTCGTGCACACACACACACACGCACGCACACAGCACTGCTCCACACTGCTCCTTAATATGTTTGAATGAGCGGTAAATCTCTCCTTTGTTGATATGGAATACTTGGTAATAAGCTGCCTAGGGAGTGAGGATGCCTCACTGAGAGAGCAATCTTGTGCATGTGTGTTAACATGAGTGTGTGTGTGTGTGTGTGTGTGTGTGTGTGTGTGTGTGTGTGTGCATGTGCATTACACCCCTATGTGTGCATTTATGTGTGTGTGTGTGTGTGTGTGTGTGCATGTGCATTACACCCCTATGTGTGCATTTATGTGTGTGTGTGTGTGTGTGTGTGTGTGTGTGTGTGTGCATGTGCATTAACACCACTATGTGCATTGATGTGTATATGTGTGTGTGTGTGTGTGTGTGCGCGCACGTGTGTGTTTCTCCACAAGGAGTTAACCAGACAGAGTTGTGTGTGTGTGTTTGTGTGTGTGTGTGTGTGTGTGTGTGTGTGCGTGCGTGTGCTAGTAATTATGTGTAAGCAATGTAGTCTCTTAGGCTGAGCAACTCTTTAAGTTGAGGTGCACAGCCCCCAAGCCAGCATCTCCCAAAAACATATCCGAGGAGGAAGAGGTGGAGAGAAAGAAGAAGCGAGGAAGAGAGAGAGAGACAGGTAGAGAGAGATTTCCCTCTACCTATTCTCCTCATATGTACTCCAGCTTTACAGACAAGGGAAGAGGCATCCCTTGTCTGTCCGTGCGGCAGATTGGCATGTGAAAGTGTGTCGTCATGGATACATGGGAACAGGGTGTGCACCGATAACACACACACATACACGCATACACTCATTCCTCTCACACAAGGAAGTATTATGTTTCCATCTGCAGTGTATATCGGTTTGGAAACACTTGTGCGATGTAATTGTCACAATTGAAGCTGGCTATGCCACCTGATAAATGATTGACACACATGGAGCGCACAATGTGGCACACACACACACAGCTTATCCCTTTAGGTGCAGTGCGTAGGTGTGGGCCTATGCACACTCTGGATAGGAGCCTTGGCTCTGCTGTGTAAGTCCTTGAGTAAAATACTTTCCAAACACAGTGTGTAAGAATTGGATTAAAAAAATGCCACAAAAAAACAGTACACTTGGCATTTGTTCAGTTGTTATGGCCTAATCTTTTGAAGAGATGACCAGGAATTTAATTTACTACAATTCAATGGCAGAAACCCAACAAAAATTATTAGTGACTTATTATTATCTTTATTTGGGTATGTATTTCCGCTTACTAACCATCAGGGGGTTTTGCTGTACGAAGAAGTTGGACATAACCAACCATAATCAATGACTGGAACACAGGTTTTTATTTGAGGAAAGCATTAATTGTGGAGTGCTGACAATGTGGACAGAAATCAGAATAAGCCATCAGAGAGACGGACTAAGCCCCGAAGGGAACACCATCACAACATGCATGGCTTAACACCACGATTATGTGCCCTGTGATATCGGATACAGATATCATTCTCTCATTCTCTCTCTCTCTCTGTCTCTCTGTCTCTCTCTCCCTCTCTCTCTCTCTCTCTCTCTCTCTCTCATCAAACGTAGCTTTGACAAATTTTCCCGTAAGCACAACAAGGTATCATTGGGATGAAATTGCACTTGCTGTCAATCTGGAAAGGATTGTCTCAGAGAGTATACTGTTAACTCTCAACAAGTTCTCACAGCAAATGAACACTTTTATTCACTGCTGTTTAAATGATTGATTTGTGCCAGGGTATTTATTTACAGACATCCCCTCTTTCCTCACAATTGCTGATCAAATTGATTTTGCATCTAAGCTCCCATGTCGAGATGCAAGGTCTTAAACATGATTTATACTTTGGCATTGATTAGTTGCTGGAAGTAGGCCTGCATGGTGTGTGTCTACTCTATCTGCGTGCCATCCTCCTCAATAGCTCACGCTACAAAACAGCTCAGAACCCGGCCAGCTTGCCCAGGTTCGGGGGTGCATTGATGCTGGCTGTGAAACAACAGATCGGAGATAGAATGCAGATAGTTGAGGCAGTTCGCAACAATTTTCATTTCCACACAAAATAGTAAGATGATTATTGAATTTGTGGCGAGAAAGCCTTTCGGTGGTCTACGTGAGGAATCACAGACGTAGGATAAATAAATGCGAGCACCAGACGCACTCGTCTCACACTCGTCTTTAATGAAGCTGCTTACTCCAAAGCACCACCCGACCACTATCTGTATAGGCCAAGGTTATTCCTCTCCCAAGGCCCCGCCAAATTCTCGCCAAAAAGGGGAGCACCTGCACCCCTCCATGTGAGAAACTTGAACCCCAGGGTTTTACAGATTCCTGTGAGTCCTGCTTTCCCACACACAGGGCAGCAGACGTATCTAACGACTGATTAGGCTGTCGAGGTCACCCTCCGCAGGTCTCTCTCTGTCTTCCATCCTCGCTGTCCTCATGGTCACTCTGTACCTGCCCGCCCCTCCCCCCTCCCTCCCTACAGCCCGACCACAACCACTGCCACCGCTACCAAAATCCATCCCAGAAAACAGGTGTCTGTGCTCAACTGTTTCACCTGCTCGCCCCAATCATGCCTTATTCCTACACTTTGCATCAAATATGCATCTGAATTATGAATTAGTTTTTTTGCATTGATAAGGGGAAAGAGAGAGAGACTGGAGAGAGAGAGAGAGAGAGAGAGAGAGAGACATCAAGAGACAGACAGAGAGAGAGAGAGAGACATCGAGAGACAAACAGGCAGTCAGAGAGAGAGAAAAAAAGAGAGAGAGAGAGCGAGAGAGAGAAGGAACAGTCAATGTCAGGGCAGTGTCGCACACCCCAGGCACAGGGGAGCAGTATGTGACCCTGTGTGTCTTCAGGAAGCCAGCGTGAGCTGCACAGCATCCACAACCCCCCCTCCCCCCTCCCCCACTCCCCCCCTCCCCACTCCCCACTTCCTCTCATCCTGACAATTTGAGGGCAGTGTTGTTTTGCTGCATCCTTTTGCACCAGAACATGTG